>NW_010921747.1:5518-18657 GCF_000633955.1 Camelina sativa
AATAATACTCCAAATGCACAAAAATATTCAATGCATGCTTCTAAACATCCTAAGTGCATATTTGGACATAAATGGCTATAAAACCTAAGGAATACTTTCTATATGATGCAAAACATGAACTAAACAAGGCCTTAAATATGGTAAAATATAGTAACATCAATTACCGAGGAATCAATAACATAACCATCAAGGACAAGTATCCGTTACCACGGATTGACGAGCTGTTAGATCAACTCATAGGAGCAAGCTGGTTTTCGAATATTGATTTAGCCTCCGGCTACCACCAAATTTTGATCTTAGAACCATATGTGATGAAGACAGCCTTTCGAACAAGATATGGCCAGTATTAGTTCGTAGTGATGCCGTTTGGACTTACCAACGCGCCAGCAGCATTCATGCGACTCATGAATGAAGTTTTTCATGACTATTTCGATCAATTCGTGATAATATTCATTGATGACATCCTTATATACTCACAGAGTGCTGAAGAACATGAGGAACATTTGAGGAAGGTGTTAGAACGACTGAGGGAGAAGAAGCTGTTCGCCAAGTTCAGCAAGTGCCGATTTTGGCAAAGGGAGTTTGGGTTCCTAGGACATCAAGTCTCAGAACAAGGAGTGTCCGCCGACCCAGAGAAGATTGCCTCCATCCAGGATTGGCCGAGGCCAACATCTGTGACAGAGGTCCGAAGTTTCTTAGGCCTCGCAGGCTATTACCGGAAATTCGTAAAGGGATTTTTGTCTATCGTTAAGCCCTTGACGCGACTCATCAGCAAAGGAGTACCATTCATTTGGAGTGAAGAAGTGGAAGAAGCTTTTAAGAAGTCGAAGGAAGCACTGACGACGGCATTAATCTTAGCACTGCTAGAGCCAAATCAGCCTTATGCCGTGTACACAGATGCATCAAGAGTTGGCGTTGGATGTGTTTTGATGCAATGAGACAAGGTAATTGCCTATGCCTTAAGGCAATTACGGAAGCATGAAGAGAATTACCCCACACATGACCTAGAAATGGCAGCCGTGGTGTTTGCGCTAAGCATATGGAGATCATACCTATATGGAGAAGCGGTTCAGGTATTTACGGATCACCAAATTGTTAAATACTTGTTCACGCAACCAGACCTCATTTTACGCCAGCGAAGATGGATGGAGTTCATTGCCGATTACGACTTGAAGATCCAGTACCACCCAGGCAAAGAAAATGTAGTGGCAGATGCACTAAGCCGCCGAAATGTAGAGGTTGATGTCAAGAGAGACATAGAGTCTCTAGCCGACGAGCTGAAGAAGGTAAGGCTTTTAGCCTTAGAAGGAGAACCTAGTGAGCCGTTGGGTATACAAGCCGTTACTCATGCAAGTCTAGTTCAACAAATTCGAGAAGAGCAGCCCAAGGACGAGCACCTGAAGAAGATAGTTGAAGAATTGAGAAGTTTAGACGGACCGAACGCTAGTGGTTATCACATAGCAGATGACAGCAGTTTACTTCTTAATGGGAGAATCACCATACCCGACAGGATTGGACTGCGACAGGAGATCCTCAAAGTAGCCCACATTTCAGTATTGAGTATTCACCCAGGAAGCACCAAGATGTACAAAGATGTGCGCAGCCTGGATTGAAGCGATCAGTGGCAAATTGGGTAAACCAGTGTGGAGCACCGACTACCAGCAGGATTACTTTGTAACTTGCCCATACCAACATGGAAGTGGGAGTCTATCACGATGGATTTCATCACCGGACTACCAACAAGACCAGGAAGAATCAACGACGTAGTATGGGTAGTGGTCGATCGTTTAACAAAAGCTGCCCACTTAGTTTCGGTGAAGAATACAGATCAAGCGCCAATTTTAGCGGAGAAGTATATCGATGAGATCTTGAAGTTACATGGAGTGCCAGCCAACATCGTCTCTGACCGTGATCCAAAATTTGCATCAATATTTTGGCAGGATCTACAGAGGGCGCTAGGAACAGATGTTCATATGAGCACCTCATTCCACCCAGAGACCGATGGGCAGACCGAAAGAACCATCCGAATCATAGAAGATATGATTCGACTATGTGCATTGGAGTGGTCTACGGATTGGGAAGGAAATCTACCGTTCGAAGCAATGTACGAAAGACCTTGTCGAACGCCATTCTGTTGGACAGAAGTTGGAGAAAGGACGAGTTTGAACCACAAGCTGATCGATGAGATGACGAAGAAGATCAAGTTTATTCGAGAAAGTATGAAGAAGTCTCAAGACCGCCAAAAGAAGTACACAGATCGGAACAGGCGAGAAGTGGAGTTCGAAGTTGGAGATATGGTGTATTTGAAAGTTGCACCTCAGAAAGGGAAGGATCGGTTCGGTAAAGTTAGAAAGCTCGCAGTAAGGTTCATAGGACCATACCCGATTGAAAAGCGAGTATGTGAAGTAGCCCCGGCTATCTATGCCAGAAGTTATGCGACTGCAGAAAGTCTTCCATGTTTCACAACTAGGAAAGCATGTACCTGATCCTAACATGATTGTACCCGAGCCTATCGAGGAGTTGAAGACCAATCTCACATACCCAGAAGGACCATTTGGGATCTGAAGAACATGAGTATTCCTCAAATTCAAGTATTCTGCAACTCTTTATGGAAGAAGACGAAGCAGGGCCATCTGATCTTTATGGAATTCGGGACGAATTCTAATAGAGGGGTGGGGGGTAGAATGTAATGATCCTCACTACGGGGTAAAATTAAAAATAAATACCCCTGGCCAAAAGACCTGGAAAGGACGAGGAAAGGAGGCAAAGAAGAAAGGTAGACGAATTTTGAGTGTTTAGACACTACTTATACCCATTTTGTCCCGAAACAGGCTAAATTTGAGAAAACAGTGATTCTAAGCAGTAAACAGCTTTTTTACTGTTTCTAGGGTCAGAACGTGTGACAATTGATGTTCATATATTTTACCTTGTTTTCCCTTAGTTTATTCACAACTTTTGCATCTTTTGCTATCCATTTAGGCCATTATTGTGTAGCTTTAGGACTAATCATGCATTAGAGTGTAGTTGCATTGCATTTGCATCTTTTCATGCATAAACAGGTGATTTTGGAGCTTAAGGAGCATGGAAGCAATGCTGAGGAGAAGTGAAGCAATCCTGAGGAGAAAACAAGAGAGTTAAGGCTGTAGAATCAAGGTCCGGAGTCCAACTCGACCGCACCACTCGACCACCACTCGACCGTGTGCTGAGGAGGACTCGACCGAGTGGAGAGTGCACGAGAGAAGCCAGCTCGACCAGCCACTCGACCGAGCACTGGTCGAGTTGACCGAGCCGTTGACTACTTTGACTTTTTGTATTTTTAGGGCTTCCACCTCACCTCCTATATAAGGCCCTTGTACCTGCAGCCACCAAAGAGTCCAGCTTTTTAGAGAGTCTAAAACCTAGTTTTTACCTTTTTTAGATTTTATTCCTTTTGCACTTTTTTTTTTTTTTAGATTTTGTACTTGTTTGAGAGAGAAAGACTAGATTCTTATATTTTGTTTGTTTCATAACTTTCAAAGTATTAAGATTTCGAGTTTTATTCCTTCATCAATATTGTAGATCTCTGTTTCATCTTTCTAATGATGCAAGTTTCATTATTTTCTGGGTTTTTGACATATTTCACCATGTGTTCTTGTGAGTAGTTTGTTTAGGACCTTGAGGATGGGTTAGGCTGGGTTGATCTTGTGGTTTGTTTGATTTGGTCAAGCTTGATTGTTGTAGATCTCTTCTAGGCTAGATGATCTTAATGCTGATCCTATATCTGAGAAGGTAGGGTTTGATTTCAAGCATCTTAGCATCACACCAATGTCTAAGGAGCATAGATAAGGCTAGATCTAGAGCTTACCATTAGGCTTGCTAAGAGATTAGAAGTCTTGTTTGGTTTGAGATGTATTGCTTAATGCCTGCTTGTGTAGATTCTTTTCTTTGTGAGAACAAGTCTAGAAATGCATAGGTTTGATTGTTTCTTGCCATGAGAGTGGATTAAACATGTCTTAGAATAGTATGTCTAGAGATCAGCTCAAAGTTTGCTTGAGATTTGTTGACCAAGTTAGATAACCACAATGATTAGCTCAGCCCATGAATCCCTCCTCAAGGCCTTCTTTGTTTATTGAAATCTTAGTCTAAATATCATTGCTTGCTTGTTGTTTGATTAGTTTCAGCATTGCTTTGTTTTTCTTGTGTTACTCTGTTTTCACGTTTAAGTCTAGCTCGACCACCCACTCGACCTACACTCGGTCGAGTGCTGCTCGAGTTCATCCCCAGAACTTGTGTTTTTGATTTGTGATTGTCTTGTTTCATTCCTGTTTCATTTCCATTGCATTCACGTAGTTTCCTGTTCATTACTTGTCTTGCATTAGTTCATTAGCATAGTGTCTATCTCTGTTCTAGTTTCATTATAGCTTTAATTTGTCTGTTCTGTTTGCATTTAGTATCTTGTTCTAGTTGTTTTTACTTTCTGCATTTCATATCTCATTTTAGGATTGTTAGTGACAAACAATCTTTACAATTGGCTTGACTTAGACTCATATGCACATCTTAATTGTTCACAATCACTCAGATAGGATTGACACCTCTTATACTGCAACTGCATAAGGGGAATTGAAACACCCTGACTTCTATTCATTCCATACATCATTCATTCATACACCACAAAGAAAGTCAGTTTCAATGCCCGAGAAAATGTTGACGGACCGAGAGATGGCCATGTACCATGTACCATGTGCCGTACCATGTACCGTACCATGTACAGTACCACGGACGTACCACGTACTGCAGGACAGAGTCGTCCGAGGCGTACCACAGACCCGAGACATACTGCAGAGTCGTCCGCGACACGAACCGTCGACTGTACCACGATGACGCTAGCCGAGTAGATAAGAGTCAAAGGATTAAGGAACTTATGTCTCCTTCATTGACCGATAAAAATTCATGCAAAAAGGAGTGTGAGACAAAGGAGAAGATGTGGTCATTATTTAACCAAGTAATGCATGTCTGCACCAAGCATTGTCTAGAAGGGAAGAAGTGGTGAAGAATTGGCCAAGTTTTAGCATTTCTCACCAAGCTTTCAAGGACACTTTCTCACCAAGTTTTCGAAAACTTTCTCACCAAGTTTTCGAAAACTTTCTCACCAAGTTTTGAAGCTCGCAATGCATTGGCTCATTCTGCCGCCCAAGCTCTCTATAAAAGGAAGCTCACTTCTCTTTATTTTCGCAAAAACAAGCTAAGTAAAGAAGAAGGAGAGAAAAGAGAGAAAAGAGAGAAAAGAGAGAAAAGAGAGAAAAGAGAGAGGGTTGAGAAGGAAGAAAACGTGAAGAAGAACAGTGTGAAGGAAGGAGAACAGCAAGACAAGACTATCGACTGCTGCCAAGACTGTTGCATCGAGAAGGAACTTGATTGCCACAAGGAAGATCCGAAGTGCTGCCAAGGGAGAGACGTCGCCGAGAGAATCCGTTCACTCCACCAAGAGTTCGCCAGTATTCTGTGAGTCCAGGCACATTTCACCGAACTAGATGGAGTCTAAAGACTTCCGTCTAGTAAACGGTTAGCATTGAGCATATAGTTGCATTTACTTGAATTTATCTTTGTGATTTTTCTTGGTTAAATGGATGTGCTGTTAGGTTACTCTCGTTGCTAGTTCAAAATGTTCTAGTAACAGAGAAGGTAACTTAATTGTGAGGTTACTTTTGATACTAGTTCGAAATGTTCTAGTATCGGAGGTAGTAACTTGGTTAAGATACTTGTAAAATTATGAGCTTAAAAACCATAAAAACTCAAGTATCAATCGGTTGAAGGCTAGCGTAGTAAGACTAGGGTATGGCTGTAACGCCCCCGAACTGCCGTATGGCCGGGCGGACCACGGACAGCACCGGGACGCTACTATGGGAACATTCACCAACGGTCCGGCCGAGTACAAGAACACATCAAGACCCTTTGGCCAGTCCATCAGTGAGGTTCCCGACCACACGGCCTACCCTTGTGGCTTTGCAACCTTACAGACATGTCGTGTGTTGAGCCGACTCGGACAAAGTCTATATCAGCACACTCGCCCGTTTAACATAAAACCGAATACTTTGATTTAATTAAGGAGTTCATTATAACCGATTTAAACAAAAGGTCATAAAGTTTTAAAACGCGGCCCATAGCCAAAGTTTGTTACAAAAGAAAAACATACTTGTATTTTACAATAGACACAAATACAAATCTACTCCGGCTTTCCTATCGTTCACCACGCCCTCTAGTTCCCTCTAGGGTTACCTGCAGCACAAAAGTTTATCGTAAGTAATCTAAGATTACTTAGTGAGCTCAGGGTTCCTGTAGAGAGTTAGTCCCCAACTCTAAACCCCAAAAACAACAACATGCACACAAGCATTCAACAATCACAACAACCAGAGATAGCATGCGGAAGATAATGAGCTAAACAAAAATAAGCTACCATGCGAGTCTCACTAACATGCATAGACGTGCAATATTTAATAACATGCAACGACATGCAATACAACAACAACAACACATAACTTGAATTAAAACATGCAAGCTTTAAACAAGTTTAATTTTTAGGGCCCGGTATGCTTCCTCTCCTCCATTCCTCTTAGAACAACCGCGTTACAGCCACAAAGGCATGCAACCAGATTTCCTTTCAAATTACACCGTCGTGTAATAGCTTTGGCCAGGATAGCGAACCCAGTAACCTCCAAGCTCTTCGTAATCAACCCTACAACACACGATCATGGGTTTCATGTCGCGGTTGCATGTGATACGGTAGGAAGGATAGCCATACCCAATCTTACATGCTTAGCCAGTATATCACACGGACATGCATTAAGACTTTACCAATTTTGATACTTGAAATTTACATGCATGGGTTTTAAACCCATGAATTCACAAGTATCATAACATATTACCACCCCTTGTTACTAGAACATTTCGGATTAGTAACTGGTGTAACCTCACACGCATGCACTTAAAACAAGAAAATCACAAAGAAATTTCAAGTAATAAATGCAACTAAAAATAACCATGCAATCCGTGTACTAGATGGAGGTTTTTATCCCTCATCTAAACCGGTTAATGCATGTGCCTGAACTCACTGTATAACCGGCGATGATCGGCCTTGGTTGATGAGCTTCTCCCACGGCACACTCGGAACTTACACTTGAATGAAAACGATTGTCCTTATCGTTTCAACACTTGGTCGATAGTCTTGTCTTGCACTCTCTTCTCCTTTCTTCAACAACTCGCCACTTCTTCTTCTTTCTCTCAAGAAAATTCTCTCTCAATTTTCACCTTACCCCTTTTCTTCTTGTGCGAAAATGAGAGAGATGAGAGCTTATTTATAGAGAGTGTGGGCGGTGGAGATAGCCAATGCATGTTGCATGGTTTCTCTTCATTAGTGGCTATTAGTGCATGCTTAAACACATGGAGGATTTCGAGCAAGACAGCTTGAATCCCACTTAAGCTTCTCTTGATTTCTTTATTCTCCCACTAAGCTCCACTAACTTCATTGAATTATTTAATCTCCCAACTAACTCTTCCAAGATTAAAATAATTTTCCACTTAAATTCTATTATCTCCCTTTGATTAAAATATTCTTAGTGGAGATTCCACTTTGATTATTTTAATCACTCCACTTAGAAAATTCTTCAACACTTAGAGAATTTTTCCTCCACTTCTTAAACCATGTCCGATCGCTTGCTAAACCGTTCGTTGTTCGTCCGCTGCGTCCGTCGGTACACGTANTCTTTAAATAAGTTTAATTTTTAGGGCCCGATATGCTTTCTCTCCTCCATTCCTCTTAGAACAACCGCGTTACATCCACAAAGGCATGCAACCGGATTTCCTTTCAAATTACACCGTCGTGTAANCATCGGCCATCTCTTGGTCCGTCTAGAATTTCTCGGATATTCCTTCTGTAATTCCATTATCCTCCTCCTTTACTTCCCGTTCGTTTCCTTCGCACGTTCTTGGCCCTGGGATTTTTGTTCTGAAATTTTACCTCTTGGCGAAGGTCATTACATTCTCCCCCCCCCTTAATAGAATTTGTCCCGAATTCCATAGGGTTCTGATGGCTCTGCTTCCTCCTCTCCAATGAAAAACTGAGGGTACTTGGCGCGAATTCTATCCTCATCCTCCCAAATAATAACCTTGTGGTTCTGCCTTCCCCAAAATACTTGGATCTGCGGAATACTTTTGTTCTTCAGCTTTCGTGTTCTCCTTTGTCCTATCCCAAGAGGTCCTTCGAGATATGTGAGGTTTGACTCCAACTCCTCGATCGGCTCGGGCACAATCATGTTAGGGTCTGGTACGTGCTTCCGTAGTTGCAAAACATGGAAGACTTTATGCAGTCGCATAACCTCGGGCATGGCTAGCTTGTAAGCTACCTCTCCAACCCGTTGCTCAATCCGATATGGCCCTATAAACCTTACTGCAAGCTTTCCCTCTTTGCCAAAGCGATCCTTTCCCTTCTGTGGTGCTACCTTCAAGTATACTATATCTCCAACTTTAAATTCCACTTCCCGCCTTTTGCGATCTGCGTACTTCTTCTGGCGATCCTGGGCCTTCTTCATACACTCCTGGATAAACTTGACCTTCTCCGTGGTCTCATCAATCACTTTGTGATTGAAACTCGTTCTTTCCCCGACTTCAGTCCAACACAAAGGTGTTCGACAAGGTCTCCCGTACATTGCTTCGAATGGCGACATGCCAATACTGGAGTGATAACTATTATTGTTCGCGAACTCAACTAATGGCAGATTCCCTTCCCAATCTGTAGACCATTCCAATGCACATAGCCGGATCATGTCCTCTATGGTTCGGATAGTCCTCTCCGTCTGTCCGTCTGTCTCTGGGTGAAATGAGGTGCTCATGTGAACATCAGTTCCCAAAGCTTTCTGCAAATCCTGCCAAAACATTGACGCAAACTTTGGATCTCTGTCGGAGACAATGTTTGCTGGCACTCCATGTAACCTCAAAATCTCATCGATATACTTCTCTGCCAATATTGGTGCTTGATCTGTACTCTTCACTGAAATCAAATGGGCGACTTTGGTTAAACGGTCAACCACTACCCAAACTGCATCATTAACTCTTCCCTTCCTTGTCGGTAGTCCAGTAATGAAATCCATTGAAATGGAATCCCATTTCCACGTCAGTATGGGTAAGTTGCAAAGCAATCCTCCCGGCACTTGATGCTCTACCTTAATTCTCTGGCATGAGTCACATTGGCTCACCCACTTTGCTACTGCTCTCTTCAGTCCAGGCCAGTGATAGTATCTTCGAACGTCCTTGTACATCTTGGTGCTCCCTGGATGGATACTCAATGCTGAACTATGAGCTGCCCTCAATATCTCTTCTCGCAAACCACTTCGATCAGGTACCGTTATTCTCCCGTTAAGGAGCAATGTACTATCATCTGCTAGGTGATACCCACTAGCGTTTGGTCCTTCTGAACTCCTTAACTCCTCAATGATCTTCTTCAAATTTTCGTCCTTGGGTTGCTCTTCCCGAATTCGATATAGTATGCTCACTTGAGTTACGGCTAGTAAACCCAACGGCTCACTAGACTCTCCTTCCAAGGCTAACAGCATTACCTTCTTCAGTTCATCGGCTAGCAATTCCACTTCTTTTTCAGCACCAACTTGTGCTTTCCTTCGGCTTAACGCATCTGCTACCACATTAGCTTTGCCCGGGTGGTACTGGATCTTCAAATCGTAGTCGGCAATGAATTCCATCCACCTCCTCTGGCGCAAATTGAGGTATGGCTGTGTGAACAAATATTTAAGACTTTGATGGTCTGTAAATACCTGAAAAGCTTCTCCATACAAGTAAGATCTCCATATCCTCAATGCAAACACCACAGCTGCCATTTCTAGGTCATGTGTGGGGTAGTTCTCTTCGTGCTTCCTTAACTGTCGCGATGCATAGGCAATCACCCTATCTCCTTGCATCAAAACACATCCAACACCTACTCTTGATGCGTCCGTGAACACAGAATACGGTTGGTTTGGCTCCGGTAGGGCTAACACGGGCGCAGTTGTCAATGCTCCCTTTAGCTTCCTAAAAGCTTCGTCCACTTCTTCACTTCATATAAAGGGTACTCCCTTACCCGTGAGTCGTGTTAAGGGTTTTGCAATAGATGAAAATCCCTTCACGAACTTCCGATAGTAGCCGGCAAGGCCTAAGAAACTCCTAACTTCTGACACTGAAGTTGGCCTTGGCCAATCTTGAATCACGGCTATCTTTTCTGGATCGGCAGACACTCCTTTCTCCGAAACTCGATGTCCTAAGAATCCGATTTCTCTTTGCCAGAACTTACACTTGCTAAACTTGGCGAACAGCTTCACCTCTCTTAATCTCTCCAACACCTTCCTCAAATGCTCCGCGTGCTCTTTTGCACTTCGCGAGTATATCATGATGTCATCGATGAATATTATCACGAATTGATCCAGATAGTCATGAAAAACTTCATTCATCAACCGCATAAATGCTGCGATAGTGTGGCTCCCCATGGCGACGAACTTGGTCGGATAAAACCTTTCTCTAACAAGTCCTCTAACTGAGTCTTGAGTTCAGCTAACTCTGCTGGTGCCATGGGGTATGGTGCCTTAGCAATTGGGGTTGCTCCAGGCTCCAAATTTATGGTGAAAGGATGGTCCCTTGGCGGTGGCAATCCTTCCAACGAGCTGAACACGTCCTCGTAGTTCCCAACTACGGCAATGTCCTTAACCTCCATGCCTTCCTTGTCATCTCCTCCCACTGCGGTTAGAGTGACTAAGTACACATTCTCCTCTTCGAACGATCTCCCAACTCGCAATGCTGACGCAAAATATGCCGTTTTACTCGGACTAATCCCATTGAAAACTAGAGGTGTCCTTCCTCCGTTCTCAAACATAACTCTGCTCCTGCTGCAGTCTATATGGGCTTGGTGTTCCGATAACCAATCCATTCCTAAAATAACATCAAACCTCTCCAATGGCATCACTAACGGACTTACTGGTAGGTTGATCTCTTGCAAGACTATCGACACTTCTCTGAACTATCTTCTTGCCTTCAGCGGTGGTTGATTACCAGCAGTGTAGACATTGATGTTCAATTCCTCCTCCTCACACAAGTCTCCAAACTTGTCAGCTGCTTCAGGAGTCACAAAACTATGGGACGCTCCCGAATCGAACAGTACATGTGTGGGGTTACCACCAACAAGTAATGTTCCTAAATGCAAAGCAAATATAACACAATGCAATGCAATAACTAACCAAACAAACATGCAAACAACCAATCAATCACAAGGAGTTAGAACCCAGTCAAACCTGTTATAGGGCCCTTCGTGGCCTGCGGTGGTTTGGGTGGCTCTATTCCTAAGGCAAAAACATTTGCCTGGGTTGCTTGCTTCTTCGCTGGGGTTCCTTCACTTGCTGCACTTGCTGGGCACGGTTCACAGTTTGGGCGTTCGGTTTGGCCGGCTTCGATGGACATGCATTCGCATAATGTCCCAACTAGCCACAGTGGACAATTTGGCACCCTTCGTTTCCTCCACAGTTGGACAAGCTCGAGCAAAATGTCCAAGCTGTCCGCACACATAGCATCCCCTAGGATCTATGTTGCTCGCTACACGACCTCCTTGGTTGGCATTCATCTTGCCCTTACCATGGCCTGCGCCCCAATTCCGTCCTGAACCAGGTTTTGCTTTCTGCGGATTCACAGTTTTGTTCTGCGATACTGGCTCCTCCTTGTTCTCTTGGGTTACTACCCCTTTCTCCGTCTCAATGGCCTCCTCAACACTGACGGCCCTCTCCTCTACTTCTGCAACGCTTCTGTATGTCACTGCGTGCAGTCTTCCCTTTATGTCCGGCCTGAGTCCATTAAAGAATCTCCGGGCCATGGCTAATTTATCATCATTTCCTTGGTACAAGTACCTTCGAAGCCTTGTGAAAACTCTTCCATAGGCTCGAACACTCATAGGACCTTGCTCCAATCGTAAGAACTGATTCTCCAATCTGTCACGCGACTCCGGTGGAAAATTCTTCTGTCCAAACTCCCTCTTGAATGTCTCCCATGATATAGACTGGTATCGATAACGTGGAACCACACTATCCCACCATGAACAAGCGTCTTCCTCCAAGAAATTAACTGCAATAGGCCTCCTAAACTCCTCTGGACACCTTGATAGTTCGAAGTTTGTTTCCAACTCCTTCATCCATGCGTGTGCTAACACCGTGTTTGGATCTCCTTTAAATTTGCGGAAACCTAAGTTCCTCATCATCATCACCAACCTCAAGAAGTGATCTGATGGATCTTCTACTGGATGGTTGGTTTGACTCCACTGCTGCTGCTGAATCATATGGCTCAAAAGTTCCTGAACCATTTTTAGCGTCTGTTGGGTCTCTGATAATTTCGCTGTACTTTGGGCTCCCTCACGCACTTGATCTCCTCCCGGGACATTCTGGTTTGGATTGGTAGCGTGCTGACCAACCGGCGAAAAACCAGGCGGGTACACATTCTCCGGCATGTTGTACCAAGTCGAACCCGATGGCGTATCTCCCGACATCTCGACAGGTACCTCCCATTCAGGCATAAACATGTTTGACTCGAATATGCCTGGAAACGATTCCTCCCCTTGGGCATCCCCAAAATGCAGACCCCATTCCTCCGGACCAAACGGCTGACTCGAACCCCTCCCTGTGTCCGGCAAAAAGTGCGTTGATCTAGTCCTCTCAGATCCTTGACGAGACATCTGCAACCACGATAAGTTTACTTAATCCCATCTAATCCCCCTAGTGATGAACGAACCGGATTATCCTAAGCGTCTACTGCGACCATTTTGACTCGATAAATCGGAAAACACGAGTAATGTACAGCATCATAACCATGCTCTGATACCACCGTTGTAACGCCCCCGAACCGCCGTATGGCCGGGCGGACCACGGACAGCACCGGGACGCTACTATGGGAACATTCACCAATGGTCCGGCCGAGTACAAGAACACATCAAGACCCTTTGGCCAGTCCATCAGTGAGGTTCCCGACCACAAGGCCTACCCTTACGGCTTTGCAACCTTACAGACATGCCGTGTGTTGAGCCGACTCGGACAAAGTCTATATCAGCACACTCGCCCGTTTAACATAAAACCGAATACTTTGATTTA
>NW_010921747.1:25399-50490 GCF_000633955.1 Camelina sativa
AAAAATAAGCTACCATGCGAGTCTCACTAACATGCATAGACGTGCAATATTTAATAACATGCAACGACATGCAATACAAAAACAACAACACATAACTTGAATTAAAACATGCAAGCTTTAAACAAGTTTAATTTTTAGGGCCCGGTATGCTTCCTCTCCTCCATTCCTCTTAGAACAACCGCGTTACAGCCACAAAGGCATGCAACCAGATTTCCTTTCAAATTACACCGTCGTGTAATAGCTTTGGCCAGGATAGCGAACCCAGTAACCTCCAAGCTCTTCGTAATCAACCCTACAACACACGATCATGGGTTACATGTCGCGGTTGCATGTGATACGGTAGGAAGGATAGCCATACCCAATCTTACATGCTTAGCCAGTATATCACACGGACATGCATTAAGACTTTACCAATTTTGATACTTGAAATTTACATGCATGGGTTTTAAACCCATGAATTCACAAGTATCATAACATATTACCACCCCTTGTTACTAGAACATTTCGGATTAGTAACTGGTGTAACCTCACACGCATGCACTTAAAACAAGAAAATCACAAAGAAATTTCAAGTAATAAATGCAACTAAAAATAACCATGCAATCCGTGTACTAGATGGAGGTTTTTATCCCTCATCAAAACTGGTTAATGCATGTGCCTGAACTCACTGTATAACCGGCGATGATCGGCCTTGGTTGATGAGCTTCTCCCACGGCACACTCGGAACTTACACTTGAATGAAAACGATTGTCCTTATCGTTTCAACACTTGGTCGATAGTCTTGTCTTGCACTCTCTTCTCCTTTCTTCAACAACTCGCCACTTCTTCTTCTTTCTCTCAAGAAAATTCTCTCTTAATTTTCACCTTACCCCTTTGCTTCTTGTGCGAAAATAAGAGAGATAGGAGCTTATTTATAGAGAGTGTGGGCGGTGGAGATAGCCAATGCATGTTGCATGCTTTCTCTTCATTAGTGGCTATTAGTGCATGCTTAAACACATGGAGGATTTCGAGCAAGACACCTTGAATCCCACTTAAGCTTCTCTTGATTTCTTTATTCTCCCACTAAGCTCCACTAACTCCATTGAATTATTTAATCTCCCCACTAACTCTTCCAAGATTAAAATAATTTTCCACTTAAACTCCATTATCTCCTTTTGATTAAAATATTCTTAGTAGAGATTCCACTTTGATTATTTTAATCACTCCACTTAGAAAATTCTTCAACACTTAGAGAATTTTTTCTCCACTTCTTAAACCATGTCCGATCGCTTGCTAAACCGTTCGTTGTTCATCCGCTGTGTCCGTCGGTACACGTACGTCCGGTACGGTACATGGTACATGTTATATGGTACCATCGGCCATCTCTTGGTCCATCCAGAATTTCTCGGACATTCCTTCTGTAATTCCATTATCCTCCTCCTTTACTTCCCGTTCGCGTCCTTCGCACGTTCTTGGCCCTGGGATTTTTGTTCTGAAATTTTACCTCTTGGCGAGGGTCATTACAATGGCTGTCCTCAGACTATTTCCGTACCAGCATGCAGCTGCGTCATGTAACCCATGTGCATTGAGTTGTAGGGTTGGTATGAAGAGCTCGGAGGTTACTGGGCTCGCTACCCTGGCCGAAGCTGTCTACATGACGGTGTAGCTCGAAGTGTTGTTCCGGTTGCATATCTTTGTGGTTGCAATGCGGAGGTGTTGAGGAGAGGAAGCATACCAGGCACATAAATTAAAACTTGTTAAAAACGTTTTAGGTTTTTTTCAAGTTTTATTGCTTTGTAGTTGATTGATTGCTGGCTATATTTATTTGCTTAATTAGCTCATTATCTTCCGTATGCTATCTCTGATTGTTTCATTGATTGTTTGCTTGCTTGCATGTTTGATTGCTTGATTGCTTGTTTGATCGCTTGCTTGCTTGATTGTTGTTTTGGGGATTTGGGGTTGGGGATTTATTTTCTGCAGGAACCTTGTGACTCACTAAGTAATATTAGATTACTTATGATAAAAATTTGTCTTGCAGGTAACCTTAGAGGGGATTAGAGGGCGTGGTGAACGATAGGACCCCGAAGTACTTTTTCTGTCTGTTTGTAAAATCAAGTATGTTTTACTATGTAACCGAACCTTTGGCACTAGGCCTTATCTTCGAACCTATAATCTTTTGCTACTTATTTTGTAATAAACTCCTTATATATTAATACAATCAGATTTTATATTCATACGAGTAATAACTGATATAGACTTTGTCCAAGTTGGCTCAACGCCTGGGATGTCCCAAGGGTTCCAAAGCCTGGATGATGTCCCTGTCGGGTGAAAACCCCGCCGATGGACTGGCTAAGGGTCCTGATTCGTTCTCGAACCTCGGCCAGATCGTCGGTGGACGTTTTCAAAGTGGCGTCCTGGGGCGGCCCATGGCCTGTCCGGCCATAAGACGGTTCGGGGGCGTTACAATTGAGGCAAATCCAAAGCAGATCGAAGCGGTGTTGGGGCTTCCGTCTCCAACTAACAAATGGGAGGTGCAGCGTCTGACTGGGCGAATTGCCGTGTTAAATCGGTTCATCGGTCGATCCACCGATAAGTGTCTCCCCTTTTACCAACTTCTTTGAGGGAACACATATTTTCACTGCGACGAAGATTGTGAGGTCGCCTTTCAACAGTTTAAGGAGTACTTGGCCAGGCATCCGGTACTTGTCAAGCCTGAGGAGGGGGAGACACTATACCTCTACATCTCTGTCTCTAGTTCGGCGGTTAGCGGAATTTTGGTCCGAGATGATCGTGGCGATCAGAGACCAATATTCTACACTAGCAAGGCCCTGAACGATGCCACAAGTAAATTTCCAATCACATTCCGTCTTTGTTTATACCGATCAGCCATTCTGAATCGTCCTCCATAGCCCTCGCCAGTCCAGATGAATAACGAAGTGGGCAATCAAACTAAGCGAGTACGATATCGAGTATCGCTCTCGTCCTAGTCTAAAGTTGCAAGTCCTCGTAGACTTCATCAACAAACTTTCTCTTGAACTCGATGATGCAATTCCTAAGCAGGAACATGGGACTAATTCTCCGATCTCCCACGGGAGAAATTTTGGATGCAATCTCTAAAGCTCGGCTTCATAGCGTCCAATAACGGGACGAAGTATAAGGCCGTGTTACCGGCCTGCGGTTGGCACGCAGACTTGGAGTAACTCACCTTCAGGTCTTCTGCAATTCTCAGCTCGTCATCAGCCAGTTCAGCGAAGAGTTCGATGCCAAAAACGAAAGGATGGGGGCATATCGTCAATTAGTCCGAACGTTGTCAGGCGATTTCGTATCCTTCTCCTAGTTCAAAATCCTGAGGAGTGAAAATGCATCAGCGGATGTCGTAGCGGCACTGGCGACCAACATGGATCCACAATTACGACGGACGATCCCGATCGAAAGCATCAAGTCTCTAAGTATCAGCTCAACGAAATTGATTTCGGTTATTAACGACGATACCGTGCCAATAGAGATAGGCGAACCCACCGAGAACCTGGCCGACATCACCAAACCTCTGGACGATTGGAAAATTGAAATTAAAACCTACATCGCAAATGGAGTGGTTCCAAGTTATCGGTGGCTAGCTCGGGGATTAAAGGCCCGCTGCGCCCATTGCATCCTTTTGGATGGAAACCTTTATGGTCGCAACACGTCGGGGGTTCTGCTCACTTGCGTCAGTTAGGAGGAAGCTGAACGAATAATGATGGAAGTGAATGAAGGTGAAGGTGAAGGTGGAAACCACTCCAGAGGTCGTGCATGGCACTGAAAATAAAGAAAGAGGGACACTACTGGATGACAATGATCGCTGATTGCAAAGCTTTCTCGGCGAAGTGCGAGTCCTGTCAGCGTCATGGACCGATGAAGCATGTTCCACCCGAACTGCTGAATACGGTCACAACGCCATACCCGTTCATGCGCTAGGCTATGGCTCTAGTGGGGCCACTACCGTCATCTAAATCGATGCGCTTTCTTCTGGTTCTAACTGACTACTTCACCAAGTGGGTAGAAGCCGACTCATTTCATAAGGTTCACTCTCGACGTGACCAATTTCATCTGAAAAACATCATATGTCATCATGGCCTTCCCTATGAAAACGTCACTGAAAATGGGACGCAGTTTACTTGGCTAATCACGCGGCATTTTCTCAGCAAGTGGCAGATCCGACTAAGCACGTCGAATCCCTATTACCCTCAAGGCAATGGTCAAGTTGAATCCACGAACAAGACCATAATAGATGGCCTGAAAAAGCGTCTTGGGTGTAAGAATGGGAGTTGGGCAGACCACCTTGACGGTGTAATATGGTCATATCGGACTACGCTAAGACGATCGCCGGGTTAGTGCCCATTCTCAATGGCCTACGGGATAGAAGCAATGGCCCAGCTGAGGCAGGTTGATAATAGGATTTTCACGCAAGGTATCAACTCCCTTTGCAGTTGTAGTACAAAGGGTTATCAATCCAAATGGTTGTTATGCTAGCAAATAAGATATGATCAGAACAGAGCAAGTCAAGCCAAGCAATAGTAATGGGGTTTTTCTACCAATCTAAAATAAGCAAAAGTAAATAAAAGAACAAGAACCACACGATCTAAGTACTCGATGCAAGCATTCGGGTACATGATCAGGTGGGATGATCGGATCAAGTAGACTAGGATGAACAGCTCGAAGGGATACACGAAGCTGGTGATCGAGTACCAGTTTGGGTAAGGGGTCGAGTTATAGAATAATACTAAACAATCAAGATAAGAAAGCTCCTAAGGATGGGGTAATTGAATCATAAGTGCTCATGACCAATTTGGGATGTCTTACATGCCTAAAACAAATATTCCCTAGACAATGAATCTCTTAATTCTTGCTAAAACACTCTCGTGATAGAAACAATCAACCTTAGTCACTCCCCTACCCAACTCTCGTTGTAGAAACATGACCAAGCAGGCATTACAATCCGACTCATTATTGTCAATAAACTCCTTACACATCTAATCTCTTAGGCTAAGTGAGTAAATCTCTGGCATTGATTGATTCAAGCATTTCAACAACATCTCTCAATGGCAAAACGCCCTAGATCTAATCTCAATCTCTCGGTCTGCAAATAACATTAAGAACATCAATCTAGAAAGGAATTTATATAAAGTAAACATTCAAGCTAAGACATCCTAATCAATCAAGAACATATATTTGTCTATCCCATCGTTAGAAACTTTGATTCACTACTCAGATCTCATGGTAAAAAGCATAAAAACACAAATGAATGAAAATTGCATTGTATTGAAAATAAGATAAAAGTAATAGAGTACAGAATCGAAACTAAAAATAATAGCAAAAGAAACAAAATCGAATCCTAACAAAGTGGAAAAAGTGTTTGAGTCGCTCAATCCTCTCTCTCAGAAGCTCTCGCTCTCTGTTCTGAGCGTCTGCGCCGTGCTAGGGCGAGAGGAAGAAGAGGAGGAATTATATATGGAAACCCTTATAACCTAGCTGCCCAGTTCTGCCCAAGGGTCTGCTCGAGGCGGTGCACGAGGTTCAAGTCGGGTTGTTCCTCGGGTAGGGCTTCGGGTTGTTTTTCCTGCTCTTAGATACTCTTTGATCAGGTTGAGGTTCAGACTGTTCTTCATGCACGATCACTTTTTCGGGTACATGCTCGGGTTTTACCTCATTCTTCCCCATTTTGGGCTCCAAAGCACCTGTTTTCATCCAAAATGCACAAATGCAACAATGCAGCACCCTAAAACATGTGAAGGACCTAAGAATGCTAAGGTTAGGGTATATATAATGCAAAATATGGACAAAAAATGGTGTCTAAAACATGTAAATTAGAGAGTTATCACAGGCGTACCCACACTTCGCCGTACAATGATGTTTGATGATCCTAACCTTAACAACGAGATGATACTCGATCATATCGATTTTGCTGAAGAACTACGCAATCAGGCCTTGGTGCGAATTCAAAACTACCAAAATGCAGAAACTCGCTATTACAACAAAACTGTTCGTCAACGACACTTCAACGAGGGCGATCTGGTTTTACGAGAAGTCTGCGAGAACACCAAGGAGGTAAACGCCGGCAAACTCGGCGCTTGATTGGAGGGACCATATCTTGTATCCAAAACTGTTTGCCTCGGAGTTTATGAGCTCATGATCATGGATGGCAAGCAAGTCCAGAACTCATGGAATGCGGCCCATATCAAGCGTTACTACTACTAGATCGCCGTTATGGCTCAAACAAAAGGCTTCAGGAATCTGACCTCAATTTCTTATTACTTGTACTTTGAACTACGAATGGCTTAATCCCTGTTTCAGGATACGTAGGCAGCCTCCTATCTTTTGATTAAGATTGTGCGGGTGCAGCTAGAAAATAAATAAAATTCCTTTGTATTAACAAATGGATAATATGTTTCAAAATTGTTCGCATTCAGTTCGGATATCGCCGGAAACATAAAGACAAAATATTCTAAATTGTTCTCGTTCGATTCAGCACATCGCTAGAAATACAAAGACAATTTCTTCTAAATTGTTCCCATTCAGTTCAACATATCGCCAATAGATCATTAAAGAGTACTGATAAAAACAAAAAACAACAAAAACCCCTATGGTTTCTTCAAAGTCTTTCGTCCCTACGACGACATGCTTCCAAAGTCAAACTCTATGGGTGCGTTGGCCACTAGCCTTCTAATATCAGAGTATCAACCTACAGCGACATTGCTGTCCTGTAGTGACTTTGTCATCCTGGTTACCCTAGATGCGCCGAGCTGGTCAGATCGGAGTCCAACGGCTCTTCCACCACCAGCTTACTAAGCTCAGACCGCCAAATCTGATGCTCCCACCTTAGTGCTTCCAGTTTTTCCGTTGGCACCCTTGGCTGCCATCTCCTCGAGGAATGTACATGGACCTTCCACGGTGTTACATTCACGGAAAACGTGTTCTATGGACTCAACGTAGATGACGTAACACCGCAATGTTTCAAGGCGACTTCTGTAGGAAGTGACGTCCGTTATGTGCAGAAACTCAGACGCGGCCAGAGGTTCGTAGTTTCCTTTTGGTAGAATGGGTACGCCTGTTTGGGCGACCTGTTCTTCACACTGAGCACGATCGGCGTGTAGACGGGTCTTGCGCCAACTCGCAAGGTAGAAGCTGTCGGCGATGAGATCATCAAGGACTTTAATAGTCCCTTCAAACCGACAAAGCCGAAATACGTGCTCGAATTGAATACAAAGTGCTCTAACATACACGCTCAATCTCTGGGAGCAGGCCTGGTACATCCGGATCTCCTTTTGCAAAGGATCTCCCTCCATTTCTATGATATAGACCTGCTTACCCTAGCAACAACGAGTTTACGGGATTGGGGTGCCTCCGTCCCTTCCTAGGGACGGGCAACATCCGAATCTTTCAGATTAAATCTGTTGACTCCAGCGGCAGTCAGTTCATGAGCTCTTCTCAACCACGCTGACCGAGTTGTTATTGGCATGCTTCTGATTTGTTTTCTTTAGAATGAATGTGGGATGCTCAGTGTGTTTTCTCCCATCTATATTTATAGCGAAGGGCAGGGAAGCAATCGCTGCGTCCGGAGATTTCTTGCACCACTCAGATTGTAAGAGCATGTTTTCTGCTTCCCGAGGTTTCTTTCACCAATCAGATTGCGCTGTAAAACCGCGTCAGCATTAATTGCTGCGGTTATGCATCAGGAATGTAAGGGTAAAAGAAAAAACCCTGTTCAGAACAGAAATCATACTTCATCATGGCCAGATGATTGATTTGCGTCATAACACATTAACTCTTAGTTAAGGGATAAGCTGAACTCAGAGTATTTATTATTGTTTCGCACCTGAGCTCTAGTTTGGACGGATACGTAAGCCGAACCCAGAGTTTTTTTTTCTTCGAAGTGTGACTTCCAAGCTAGAGAAGAGGAGATAAGCCGAGCCCAGCATCTCGCCCTCCCTAAAAGTACACTCTGCTCGGGATTGAATAACCCAATTTTAGAGCCCAGAGATTTTGTCTCCACATTTATTTTACGTAGGATTACTTGATGTAAGCCATGAGACGTCCTGCCTTTTGTAAAGTTCCGAATCAAAATAAAAATCAAAATTACATTTCATTTTAGTCTGTCGAAACACGAAACTTTATTTCAATGCTTTTAAAAGTAAATTTCTTGGCTCACATCGGCAATAATAAATAAACTAATTCATATCATGTGCTTGGGCTTGACTAGTGGCAATCTAGCGGACATTCATCCTAAGAGGGGTCGACATAGGCCACAACGGCAGGCTATGGTCTTTCTCCTCTTCGCCTTCAAAACGGCAACCTCAGCCTCCAAATCGATCAAGCGGTTATCAATCCTGCGCTTCTTCAGGCGAAAGTACTAAAGGTCGCGACATTGTTCCAGATGCATAGATTCGATATGCGAAAGCAATGACAGTAAAAAAATAAACAACATAAATTTAATGAAACGTGCAAATACTTACATGTCGAATGAAAGTATGAGCTTAGGCAACTTCGACTTCTTCTGCAAGCTCTTTTAGATAAAACGGTTTGACATCCGAAGGGGTGAAATCGCCACTTGAGACGAACCTTGGTTCGTTGCTTTGGGGGCTTGAGTTCGCCTCAATAAAGCATTTGTTACAGTATGCAACTAAGCAAGGTGGCATATCTGCTACTCTTCCAAGACCATTCCGAATCCAATCTCGTGGATGCAATTTGAGCAGCCTAAGTTTAGCCAGCAAGTCATGTTGCACCCACTCCGCTGCAATGAGACGATGACGATACTCCAAATGAAGATTCTCAATGGCCAAAAAGAAATTTTCCATCTCGGATCTTTCTTCGGGTCTGACATGGAACATCAGTGTCCATGGAAATCAGATGTTCGAATAGTAGGGCATTCCCCTTTCAATCGCCTCAGCATTTGAAAACGTTGGAACATCGTTTCCAACCCTGAACAGGGAGCCAACACTACCAACTGAGCTTGGCTTTGGTTCCAAGCAAAATCCCTTTTTTTCAAAGATTTACGGATGAAAGAGAGACGGAAGCAACCTATTTATATCATCCCAAGGAGGACGAATTTCCAATTTTAAGATTGGAAAAAATTAATCTCTTCCATGATCAAGATTTCCTTTTTGCTAAATGGGAAAAATCCAAAAATTAAAATGCAAATTTTCCAGAAGAAGAAGGCGCAAGACGGGCAATGTTTTAGAGAAATGAGCCAAGAGGACATAACAGACAGATTGGCTTGGAACGTGCTAGCATTAGACCCATGCGGATCTCTCACAGAGTTCGTGCTAGCATTAGGGTTTACATTTAAAATTAAACTCTGTTTTAAAAATGTTAGAGTGCTAAATTTGAAAAAAAAAAGTTAGGGGATTTGAGAGAATTTTTTAAATTTGAAGTATCATGAAACATTACTTTTTTAATCCAATAACTCAAAATCTGGTCCCACATTTTTTTTTCATCTCATTTATTCTAAAACTGGGACTACAAATAAAACTCTATATTTTTTGTCATCTCATTTATTCTAAAACTGGGTATATTGGTATTTTTTTTTTGTCTTATATTCTCTCTCACAAAATTTCAATCTCACAAAAGTTAAAAGTGTCTATTTTTCAAATTTTTAACAAAACAAAAAACTATCTACTTTTCTTGTAATGACATAATGTCATGGATTTCTCAAACAACACCACTTTACAAACATATTTATGTCATCAACTTAGATATATATAAGCCTAGACAGAAAAAAAATGTGGCTTAATAAATTTAAAAAAATCGGTGGCTTAGGGCAAATGCCCTTTCCCCAACACCTTAAGCACGGCACTGTATAACGAGTGGGTTACTTGGAAAAACAATAGTATATGACTATTTGATAACTTTTTAATTTAACAAATGGGAAACTAACATAGATACAGCTATTTACAACTCTAAATAATTGTAAGTGCATCAGAGCTTTGTCTCTGACACGATGTTGTGGAGAGTCCCAGAGGTCTGATTAGCTGACGTGGCTTGGAATGCTGAGGTGGAGGAAGATTGTTGGACAAGATAACGAGCCATGGGATTTGGAAAGAAGAAGAAATTATGATATACTCGAAGATATTGAGAGTATATCTCGATAGGAGAATAAGGAAGTAATATTCTTGGGGATCAAGGATATTTCATTATCGATAGGATGCACAAGGATTTAGGTTAGAAATCGGTTGTGTAAGTATAAAAAGACGAGGGCTAGCCGCAAAAAGAGCTAGCACTCGTGGGGTTAAAATAGAGAGATTTGTGACCTTCAAGCAATTATAAAAGAGGCCTAGAATGGGAGTGTGTTAGTCTCTCTCAGATCTGCACAGGGTGTTGTGCTAGATAGATAGGAGAGTGAGCTTAGTTTCAAGTCTTCTAAGAAACGTGAGTTTTTGTATAAGATTGAATAAGAAGTGTTTGCTTGGTGCAATTCCAAGTTGGTTTATTTCGTGTGTGTATCTCTATACCTTTTCAATTGGTATCATAGCAGACACCTGATAAATGATATCTTTTTATAACAGGTGAGATCTTGTGGCATGGGTATGGAGAAATCACTGGGTTTCGTTGTGTCACTAAAACCACTGAAATTAGATTCTGAGAATTTTGGATACTGGAAAGTCATGATCAAGCAGGCCATCTTGAGCGTTGATGTGGAAGTGTGGATTGCCGTGGAGGATGGCTGGTCATCTCCTATGTTCAAGGATGAGAAAGGTGATATTGTTCTCAAGGAGAAGATGAAATGGACCAATGAGGAAAAAGCAAAATCTAAGTATAATTCCCAAGCAATATTAGTTATCTTCAATGCTCTGTCAATGGAGATCTTCATCCTGGTACAGGGGTGTGTGTCTGCCAAGGAAGCATGGAACTTTTTGGAGGTTCTGTTTGAAGGCACAAGCAGTGTTAGGCGCACTAGACAGGATAATCTTGCATCTCAGTTTGAGAAACTACACATGACTGAGAATGAATCTGTTGCTAACTATAGTAGTAGACTGAATGCAATCGTACAAAAGGCTGCAGTTTTGGGAAAATGATTTAGCAATAAGGCAATGGTGCAAAAGCTTCTCAGAAGTTTGACCGATAAGCTTCAACCACACAGGTCTGCTAAAGTCAAGTCTCTAAACTTAGATGAGGTTAAGTTCAATCAGTTAGTAGGGATAATACAGGCCACTGTCACACCTCAGGGAACAAAAGAAGACAGCGAGGATGAGTCTCTGAACAAATCAGTAGCACTATTGAATGCCACTGAAGATATCAAAGAGAACAAGATCTGGTAAGAAGAAGAGGTTGTAATCAGGAAAGATGATCTCAATCGTCAAGTGGCATACACAGCCAAAATGGCAGAGGTTGATCAAGCCAAGTGGTACCTTGACAGTGGATGCTCCAGGCGTATGACAGGTGCTCGTAACACTCTAACCCATATAGAAGTAGTCAATGGAGGGAGAGTTACTTTGGGTGATGGAGGAAAAGGAATAGTCCAAGGAAAGGTACAACAGGTGGTGATTCTCAACCACGTCTAAAGGATGTTTTCTTTGTCAATGGTTGGGAGGGAAATCTGATAAGTATTAGTCAGCTGTGTGATGAAGGTCTGGTTGTCACTTTTACCAAGAAGGGGTGCAAGGTAGTTGATCAGCAAGGATTAGTTCGGCATAGAGGAAGAAGATCTGGTAATAACTGCTACATGTGGGAATCAGCAATGCAGTACATCAACACAACCACTGGGTTGGACTCTGATATGTGGAATCAGAAACTTGGTTGCTCGAATATACGTACAACGATGAGGCTTGTTAATCAAAACACTGCGCATGGAATTCCTGAGCTGAAGGATGACCCACGCTGCAATTGTGGTCATTGCAACAAGAGTGAAAAGTGCTCTATCCTAACTATCCTTAGTGATCATGAAGGAGAACTTCAGAATGATAGGTGTGATCAACTTTGTGGTCATCAGGGCCTTATTCATCAATACTCTGTCACAAGAACACCAGAGCAGAATGAAGTTGTGGAGCGAAAGGACAGAATACTGCAACAGATGGCACGAGCCATGTTACATGGAAATAAGGTTACTCATCAGTTCTGGGATGAAGCTGTTCATACAGCCCCTTACATCATCAACCGAGTGTATGTTCAATCAGGAACCAACAAGACTTCATATGAGTTGTGGAAAGGGAAGTCTCCCACAGTAAACTACTTTCATGTGTTTGGATGACTCTGCTACACTTCGAATGACAAGGACCTGGTAACAGATGATGAGAAGCAAGAGCAGGACCCTTTAAGCCATGGTGACTCGGTCAGCCCCATGTTTTCATCGGATGTTCTTCCTTCATCTTCTCAGGTACATCAGAATCACTCCTCTAATGATGTTATTGGTGCAATTAAGAGGGGTAGAGTTACTAGAGGAAAGCAGATTCATCTTGCTCAGCTGGCTGGAAAGGAACAGAAGGTTGTTGCTCCTGACACTGTCTTTCAGGATTCTGATATTGTTCAATTTGCCTGTTTCGGTCCCATTTTTGAGTCAAAGAATCACATGGAGGCATTTCGTGATAACTTCTTGGTTGCTGCAATGCAAGATGCTCTGGAACAAGTTGAGCAGAGTAATGTGTGGAATCTCACTAAACGTCCTGATAATGTCAGTGTAGTAGGAACGAAGTGGATTTTCAAGAATAAGAGTGATGTCAGTGGATGCATGGTGAGAAACAAAGATCAGGTCTTCGTTGAGCAACCAAAAGGCCTTGAGAACTCACAACATCCTTAGCATGAGTATCGGCTGAAGAAAGCTCTGTATGGTCTCGAGGAGGCATCAAGAATGTGGTATGAAAGGTTGACTACGTCTCTTCTGAATCAAGGATACACTCGCGGGAGTGTAGACAAAACATTGTTTGTTCTTAACAGCGACAACGTGCTGATGTTTGTTCAGATCTATGTCGATGATATCGTCTTTGGGTTTACTTGTCAACTTTTGGTAAAACAGGTTGTGGAAAGTATGTCACAGGAGTTTGAGATGAATATGGTGGGAGAGCTAAAATACTTTCTGGGATTTCAAGCTGAACAATCATCTGATGGAATTTTCGTGTTACAAAAGCACCAATGCCAAAGAGTGGGTACATCGATTTGGATTAGGGAGGAGTAAAGAAGCAAAGATTCCTATGGGCAACAATATCATATCTTGGCACAGCAAGAAGCAAAACAGTGTCTCTCTTTCGACCGTTGAGGCTGAATTCATTGTCGTAGGTGATATCTTCACCAGCTTCTTGTCCTTGTGGATGCGACACATGTCTTTTGACTATAGTATGGATTCTGATACTCTGTTAATTTGTTGTGATAATTTGAGTCCAATAAACATCTCTCAGAATCCTGTTCAATGTTCTAGAACTAAACACATTGATATTAGACACCACTCTGTTTGTGAACTAGTTGAGGCGAAACTGATCGAGATTGACCATGTGAGCACAGTTTCTCAGTTGGCTCATATGTTTACTAAGCCTTTGGTGCCTATAAACTCTAATCTGCTTCTCTGAGTTGTGTTGATCTAAGACAGGAACGTGCGCTAGGACAGATCATGGAAATCCTGGAATATATAGAAGATCAACATTCTAAAAAATAGCTGTGGGAAATTGCCGGTATGTCCATCCTGTTAAATGTTGTCATGATTTGGAAGTCAAAGAGTTGTGAAGAGACATGCACATAATCATGTTGAATGATCAGCCTAGAATCAATGATTGACAAAATCAAGTGATATCACTGAAGTTGAAGACGGTGGAAACATCTATCAAAAGGCAGAGTGGGATAAAAAAAAAAAAAAAAAAAAAAAAAAAAAAAAAAAANAAAAAAAAAAAAAAAAAAAAAAAAAAAAAAAAAAAAAAAAAAAAAAAAAAAATGTGCTCTTCAAAGAGATGATCTTCAACTGCCTTAACATGTTGGGGTGGATTGTAGACTGAAGGCAAGTCAGTGTGAAAAACTACCCACATGCAACAGTTCTTTGATTTGCGACAATTCAAGAGGTTGTGATAGTTCCTAGCAAAGGTTCTGAACAAGTGGTTGACATGACACAGGTATGGTTAGTGTTCTGATTTCTGTTTCAAAAAACAAAAAAAAAAAAAAAGGATTGCTCATGTGTGTCTAATTCTTGATCTGGGTCCCTTAGGGTTTATCATTAGTGCATGTGTGTATCAGTGTTTGGTTCATGAATCTGATGAGTTGAAGGATGGGATTTACATTAATTGTGACTTAATGAATTGACAAAACAATATAGTTGGAAAGGGAAATAGATTCAGTGTGCATTGATGGTTAATTAAGTGTTTTCAGGAATGTCTTTTAGATCTAGGGCTTTTGGCGTTGTCCTCATCACCTATGCGCTTTCAATCCTTTGTCGCTTAAGCTTCTACTTCATCTTTTTTTTTTCTTTTCGTGCCTCAACTCTCTAATCACCATGAAATCAGTCTTTAGTGGCTTTCACTACGATTCCAGCTCGGACGAGGAGCTTCACAGCCTTCGTCGTCATTGCCACCGCCGACTCCTCGTGTTCCGATTGATCCCACCACAGCAATGGTCATCTACGAACCTCGAGACGAGTCCACCACAACAATTACGGTTCTGGAAAACCCCACATCCACACCCTCTTTCACCGACGAGGATGACGAGACCTGTGAATCTTCGTCTTCTCCGCCAACAGAGGTGCCATCTCGGTTTCCGGTGGTTGATCTCACCAGTGATGTTCTCAAGACTGTTCTGTCAAGTCAGGGAATCTCGTCTCGTCTGCGCAAGCGACAGTCGACTGCTGATGCCAACAGCCGCGACTCCAAGCGTCTGACTCTTGCCAAGGATAAGGGTGTCTCCACCTCTCGTGGTGGCTCTTCAAAGGAGTTTGACATGAAACGGTTCATATCCGCTGACGCAGCCCCCAAAATTTGCTATTCTTTGGGAGCTGATGATAAGGCTAGAGAGTTGATTGATCAAGCTGGTCTATTGAATACCATCTCTCAAGTCGGGTCTTTTGATTCGGATGTGGTGTATGAGTTTTGGGTAAATCTTTCTGCGGCGAAGGTTGAAGGGGATTCAGTTGATGTTCTTGTTCGCGACTGGGTGTATGAATTCTCACCTGGTCGAATAAATGCTTTGTTCGGGCTACAATCTGTTGATGTGCGCAAACAACGACTGCAGAAGGCTGCTATCTTGGAGGAGGATCTGGCATTGTTTCTGTCTGGTGGTAAGGTGAAATCCTGCAAGCAGCTGGTGTCTACGGCAATCAAGAACCCCGTCATCAAAGATCTCCATAAGATATGCTACAGCAACTGGTCTCCAACAGTGAACACTGGCTACATCTCGACGAACAAAGCTATGGTGATCTACATGATCATGCATCGTATTCCATTCGAATTTGGGAGAATGATCTACGATCAGGTCATACAGTTGGGTCTGCAAGCTCAATCTGGTTTCCGGTTGCCGTTTCCCAGCCTCATCTATCGGCTCTTGGAAGCTCAGCGACCTGTTCCGAGTCTTCAGTCACAGGACACAAAGAAGACCAAGGGGAAGAAGACTGCTTCCGTACCTGCTGAGCCTGTTCTTCGGAGTGGTTCGTCTGCAGAACGCAAAGCTCTTTGGTTGGCTACCAAGATCCTGCAAGACGCCTTGGATGCTGGTAAGTAGTACTCTCTCTGATTGTATTCTTTTCCTGGCATATTCTATTGATGTTTTTGACTAATTTGTGCCAAACAAGCAGGGGGAGATGAGTCTGATTCTGAAGCTTGAGGGGGAGTTTGGACTATGGGGGAGCAGTTGTTTATTTTTGTTTTTGTTCCCTGTTCAAACTTAAGACTTGTTGGTTTTTTGTTTTTAAGACTCGTTTCGGATTGTTGGACGATTCAATTTATTTTAACAAGTATTTGTCAGGTTAACTGTTTGTGTTCTTGCGAGCTGCAATATCTTGTTGGTATGGGTGTTTTTTGTCTTGTATGTTGTTGTCTGTGTTTTTTCTGGTTTGATGCAGTGGGTGCTTGTGTGGCAAAATTCAGTCAAAAAAAGGGGAGATTGTAAGTGCATCAGAGCTCTGTCTGTGACATGATGCTGTGGAGAGTCCCAGAGGTCTGATTAGCTGATGTGGCTTGGAGTGCTGAGGTGGAGGAAGATTGTTGGACAAGATAACGAGCCATGGATTCGGAAGGAAGAAGCAATCGTGATATACTCGAAGATATTGAGAGTATATCTCGATAGGAGAATAAGGAAGTAATATTCTTGGGGATCAAGGATATTTCCTTATTGATAGGATGCACAAGGATTTAGGTTAGAAATCAGGTGTGTAAGTATAAAAAGACGATGGCTAGCCGCAAAAAGAGCTAGCACTCGTGGGGTTAAAATAGAGAGATTTGTAACCTTCAAGCAATTATAAAAGAGGCTTAGAAGGGGAGTGTGTTAGTTTCTCTCATATCTGCACAAGGTGTTATGCTAGATAGATAGGAGAGTGAGCTTAGTTGCAAGTCTCGTAAAAAACGTGAGTTTTTGTATAAGATTGAATAAGAAGTGTTTGCTTGGTGCATTTCCAAAGTGAGTTTATTTTGTGTGTGTATCTTGTATCTCTATACCCTTTCAATAATTACGACCCAAATAGATAAAAGTTTTACTCGTTGAATTCTTCATCATGATTGCGATTTCGAGGCCTAGTTCCATCTCACGTAAAACGATTGTTGTCATTTTCACTTGTTTTGTTCTTGGAACTACAGATTTATAAAGAATTAACACTCATTATAATATAGTGCATTTTTTTAACTTAAGTACCCATTTTCTAGCTAGGCCGAAAAAAACTCAAATTTCCGTTGGCTAATAATATAGATATTTTGGCCAATAATAATTGTAAACACATGAATATTAAATCGTATATCTTATTATATAAACCTTAGTTTTCAAAATTAGTAATTCATATAATCGCGACACGTGTCAAGTATATCAATAATATTTTGATATATGTGAAAAGAAAATTTATTTAATAATTATAAAAAAATTAAAAAATCTTAAAAAAGGATTATAATTAATATTTTGAAAAGTATATAAAACCAAACGTGAGCCATTACATCACTAATTCTAATAGGAAAGTTATCTATTAAATTACTAATTTCAATGGGAAAAGATGTGCAATTAATAAGTAAAATATTTGCAATTTAATTGCAATTAACAAAGAAAATATTTACAATTAAATTGCAATTATTATTTATTTTAATCATATAGTAGAAAGAAATTTATAAAAAAAATTGATTAAAGTATAAAAAAATTAATGTGTTAAAATTAGTGATTAAAATAATATTAAAAAATAAGAAATTAATGTAATTTTCTTAAATTTTTCATTTGGTAAATTATTTGATAACTTTTTAATATAATGTTATTATATAAACCTTGGTTTTCAAAGTTAGTAACTTCGTGATAGGTGTCATTTTTAAAATTAATGATTTGTCATGTGTTAGACAAAAACTTTGTTTTAACATATTTGTAAATTATAAGAAATTAAAATTTTTAACAATTTAATAAATATGAAAAGATAGTTCATTTATGTATATAAAAAATAATAATAATTCTAATTTTAAATTACTAATTCTATAAGAAAAATAATTAAGAAAATTATACAATTAATTACTATAATACCATAATTAAATAAATTATACTGTCAATTATTAATCCTAAAAGAAAAAGGATTGTAGATAATCACCTTTACATAAACAAATAATTTTCTCATGATAACGTCTTTGAATTTTTGATTATTCTATGATAATGTTAGTATAGTTTTATTTAAAATTAGTTGGACAAGTAGTAAAGCTATTACTTATGAGATTACAAAATATGAAACAAATATATTTAAGATATTGTTAGTTTTTCAAATATGAGATAAATTATTTTTCAGTTTTTTTTTTGAGAATTATTTTTATTAACTTTTAGTTTTCAAAAAAATATTAAGTAAGATATAAATTTGATATAATGCACATTTTTTTGATATGAAACTTAGAAATGTTATTCATTATGATTGAGTGCATAGAGTTAAAATCCGGTTCATTATCATGTAAATATACAAAGAAATTGTATTTCAAGATGGAGTGTGTGAACTCTAAATCCGGTTCAAAAAACAATTAATATTTTAAATAAAACTTAAAATTTCATATATTTTTCTTATATTTGCGTTAATAGGTAGGCCTTATGTAGTGCATAATACTAAAAAGTAACAATTCGATCAGGGTGATTCGGAAAACAGGATATAGTATATAGATAAACTTGGAGTTCATTAATAAAAGAGGAACAACGTACGACAGACGATATACAACGTTTTAAAATATTATTACAGCCCAAACTGAATCATTCGTTTCGAAAGTTAACAGAGATATCCAACGTGTTCTGGAGTTTTAATTAGTTGGGATTAGAGTTAGCTAGAGAGCATGGTGATATATATACACACACATTTATTTAATAACTTAAGTTGCAAGTTCAACAAATATCTCAAAAAGTGCCTTTTTATTATTACTAGAATTTATTATAAACTATAATTTATACCCGCGCAAGCGCGGGATTTTAATTGAAAACTTTTTCTATTAATATAAATTATTGAGCTCAAATATAATCATTCAAAGTTTTGAGGGTAAATCTTTATACATATATGTTATGTGGTAATATTAGGAAAAATAAACGACACTATGACTACTTTAAGATCTTTTATCACTAAGAGAGTTTATTTCTTATTCATATTTCATTAAAACATTTTTAAAGGTTTTGATGTTGATTGATTGTTGATCTAATTGTATATAATATTTATGATAGATGTTGATACTGACATCACAATATTCCGTATACATTTGAATGTAACGAATCTCACAAATATTGCTTAGTGAAAAGAAAAATATAATATCATATCGTTATAACATCTTTACCAAGCTTGCTTTACCCATCGAAGTAATTGCAACGTACCATAAACGACCAATTAATGAATGTGCGTATCTATCAAGCTTTCCATAACTATATGGCCAAACTGTTAAACCCGACTCGGAATCTAACAATCTATTTAATAATGTATGTCATTTATTTTTTTACAAACTCATTCGTTTCACACAATTAATGAGATGTCAAAGATTTTCGTTGTGTATTATTATCTTTTCAAGTTTTATTAATTTATTTTTAAACACTTTTAACTATAATTTTTTTGTCATTATTGATGATGCACTCCTTTTGACATCTACTTTTTCCATATTTTATTGGCTCACGTATAATTTTTAAGATGTATTATAACTATTTTCTCTTTAATTACTATCTTTCAATACTTAAATTTGGATTAGAAGCATTTGATTCCATTTATGAAATATCAAATTTGTTTTCCTTTTGGATCATGTTATAAAATAATATTTCACTTTTAATTTTGATTTTCCTGTTTAGATTTTATAAATAAAATTACAGAATTTTTTTTTATTCTACCAAAATATTAAATTTTACTTCCATTCTTTTTTTTTCAACCATTGGGCCACAACTGGCCGACTGAAACGACCCTACCCGTTTTTTTAATAATAATAATATAATTAAATACCCCATAATATTTAATTACAACCCAAACAATAAACCAATAACAAATCTACACAGCGAAAGAAAAACCAAACCAACTCCAATTCAATTTAAATACAATACCAATCATAACTAATATAAACCAGCAACCTAACATGTTTCTAAACCAGGTTCCAACAACACAAACACTAAAAACCGACATCACAAAACCGAGACCCTAGATCATCCTCCTCCTCATCGCCATGATTCCACGCTACACATTACCTTATCAAACTGATTACAACCAGTTGAGACTCTCCTAACGTCTGAAACAGCCCAGCAACGCCCGTTAACTATCAAATCCTTCTGGTGAAAAGCTAGCTCTAGACGTCACAAAGCTTCCCACAAAATTTCAGCACGATCAGATCTCCGATGAAACCGCAATCAATCCCGAAACACTCGCTGGTCTCAATCCGCGACTGAGAAGAAACGCCCCACGAAACTGTCGATAACTCCTTTCGAAACGATTTGAGCAGTCGGACCCTCCTTCTCCCAAACCCTGAAGATTATGTTCCTTTTGCTTTGAACACCAAAAATCTAGTTTACTCTCCCTTCTCCTCTTCTCACACGTGAATGAGCACTTCTTCTCTTTGTTTTCTTTCAGTCATTCACGACAATAACAGGAAGGAAACGTCCTCTTATTAACAAAAAGGGTTTTTGGTTTAATTATAATAAACCATAATTTAATTAGATTAAAGCAAGATTTATTTAAACCAAAATTAATTAAACCATCCGTTGATTTAATTAATAAATCGACCAGGTTAGTAAACCCACCGCTAATTAAACCAACTTCACTCCAATTCTCGATATAAACTTCCATATTTCATATTTTTTGGGGCACGGGCATTACAATTCTCCCCCACCAACAAGGATTCGTCCTCGAATCCCACAACATTGTCCATTGGCCAAGGACCTCCGTGCAACCGTCACCACGGCCCACACATCCTCCGACAGGACTGAACACTGTCAGCCAAAGTTTTCAATGCAACTGTCGCTACAGCCCGCACATCCACGTGACTCAACGGTCCACACAACCCTGACTCCACTAGTCAGCACAACACAAAAACACGAGGTCAATCCCGACCTCCGAGGTCTACATCCAGTCATTATGCTCATACCCACGTTCCTAGACATTGTTTGCTCTATCACTCATACGTTTGCAGGTCGCAACCTTCAAACTGCACCGCCTGCACTCTCAGACCGTCGTCTTTGAGCCATACCGTATCACTCTCGGATCGTCACCCTCGAGATCTCGGTACCAGGGGAACTACTCATCCCCTCTGGGGAACTAATCATCTCCTCTGTCGCTCTTAGGGTCGCAACCCGTCAAGCTCGCGGTGCACCAGGGGAACTAATCATCCCCTCAGGAGAACTAATCATCTCCCCAGGAGAACTAATCATCTCCTCCGGAGAACTAATCATATCCCCAGGAGAACTAATCATCTCGTCATGACCAAACAAGTCCTAACGTCTAAAGCATCTCCCGACCGGAACTACCTCCTATGGTTCGCGTAAAACATCGCAATGTCCTACCAACCACCATATTCCCTCACCGGAATATCACCCCCACCATGACAACTCTTCACGCCAACTCTAAAACATCTCAACCATTCGGGTGTTTACACACGCCCTTTCCAAAATAGACAAGTTCTAACTATTCGTAGAACTTCTTATTTATTTGCAACCGCACTTTCCATAAATAGGCAAGGTTTAACTATTCATAAAACTTCCCATTTTTAGAACCCACATATCTCGTAGCACCGTGACATCACCAATCAAAAATCCATGAAAACTGATCATCTCATCTGTGACCACTCTTCAGGTCAACCTCTGAACATTCCCGCCACTCCAAACATTTCACAACTAATTTCAAAAAATAGACAAGTCCTAATTATTCATAGAACCTCCTATTTATGAAAACTTTCCTTTACTGGATCCTTCTATTTTTTTTTCTTTGCAACGAAACTTTCCATAAATAACAAAACTCTAGCTCCCTAAACACTTTTCATATTTAGTAACTTTCTATTTATGGAAACTTTCCATTTATGGAACTCCCGAGCGATTTCCTTTTCCACAAGATCCACAAATCAGAAAAAACCAAAGAACTCCATTTTTATTAAAGCCTCAAATGCAATAATCGTTTATAACTCCAAATGAAAATACATAACTGAAATAAAAAAGAAACAGAAGCCAAACTAAACTCCGGGATTGGTGCCCGACCCTTCCTTCGGTTGCACCCCTCCCACTGTCAACTGCTGCAACCTTGGACACTGAGGCCTGATATGTCCCACCTCCTTGCAGTAGAAGCACACTCGAATGTTTCCTAGCGTCCCGCTCCTCTTGGGACAGCTTGCCAGCCTGTGATCCGTGCTCCCGCACCCATAGCATCCCTGACCGCTTTGGTTTGTCACCGACATGTCCTCCCGCTTCCTCTTATGCCTTTGCTCTGACCTGTTACCCTTGCTTGGAATGCTCTGCTCCAATGTCTCCTCTGTATGAACCGCTGGACTGACCACCACTACCTGTGACCTCAAGTCATCCTCTATCTCAGCTGCAGTCTCCACTAGCTCCGCCCTCGTAGCGTAACTCCTCCCTCTGCAGTGGACCCTCAAGTCCTCACGAAGCGCCCTCATGAACCTCCTTATCTGAGCCAACTCGGACTCCATCGCCCAATGAAACAGATCTTTTTTGTGGAGGTGATGAATGATGTATGGAATGATGACTTATGAATGAATGGATGTCAGGGTGTTTCAATTACCCTTATGCAGTTGTAGTATAAGAGGTGTCAATCCAATCTGAGTGTTTGTGAACAATCAAGATGTGCATATGAGTCTAAGTCAAGCCAGATGTAAAGGTTGTTTGTCACTAACAATCCTATGATGAAATGTAAAGTGCAGAAAGTAAAACTAGAAGAACTAGGAGCTAAATGCAAATGGATCAGAATGATTATGACAATTATGAAGCTAAAACATAAATAGAAACTATGATAATGCAAGTATTGAACTAATGCAAGGTAAGTAATGAACATGATACTAAATGAATGCAACAGAAATGCAACTAGAGTGAAACAGGACAAACACAAATCATAAACACAAGTTCTGGGTTGGAACTCGAGCAAGCACTCGATCGAGTGGAGATCGAGTGCAGGGTCGAGCTGGTCATATATGCAAAACAGAGCAACACAAGAAAGACAGAGCAATACCAAAACGAATCAAACAACGATCAAACAACAAGATTTAAGCTAAGAAATCAATAAACAAGAAAGGTCTTGAGGAGGGATTCATGGGCTGGACTATGATTGAGGTCATCTAACTTGGTCAACAAATCTCAAACAACTTGAGCTAATCTCTAGACATATATTTCTAAGACATGTTTAATCCACTCTCATGGCAAGAAACAATCAAACTCATGCATCTCTAGACTTGTTCTCACAAAGTAAAGAATCTACACAAGCAGGCATTAAGCAATATGTCAAAAATCAAACAAGACTTCTAATCTCTTAGCAAGCCTAATGATAGTCTCTAGATCTAGCCTTATCTATGCTCCTTAGACATTGGTGTGATGCTAAGAGGCTTGAAATCAGATCCTACCCTCTCAGATATAGGACCAGCATTAAGAACATCTAGCCTAGAAGAGATCTACAACAATCAAGCTTGACCAAATCAAACAAACCTCAAACACAACCCAGCCTAACCCATCCTCAAGATCCTAAGCAACTACTCACAAGAATACATGATGAACATCAAAGTCATAAACCCAGAAAATGATGAAACTTACATGATTAGATAGATAAAGCAAAGATCTACAATATTGAAGAAGGAATCAAACACGAATTCTTAATATCTTGAAAGTTATGGAACCAACAAAATCCAAGAATTCTTTGTTTTTCTCCTTCAAGGAGGTACAAGATCTAAAACATAAAAGTGCAAAAGGAATAATTCCCAAAAGGGTAAAAACTAGGTTTTTGACTCTCTAAAAAGCTGGACTCCTTTGTGGCTGCTGGTACAAGGCCTTTAAATAGAAAAAGTAGTGGAAGCCCTAAAAATGCTAAAAGACAAAATAGCTAGGCGGCTCGGCCAACTCGACCCGGTGCTCGGTCGAGTGACCGGTCGAGTTGGCTCCTCTTATGCTCCTTCCACTCGGTCGAGTCCCTCTCTGCACACGGTCGAGTGTCTGGTCGAGTGGGCGGTCGAGTGGGACTCCGGACCTTGGTTCTTCAGCCTTAACTCTCTTGCTTTCTCCTCATGATTGCTTCACTTCTCCTCAGCATTGCTTCCATGCTCCTTAAGCTCCAAAATCACCTGTTTATGCATGAAAAGATGCAAATGCAATGCAACTAAACTCTAATGCAAGAACAGTCCTAAAGCTATGCAATAATGGTCAAAATGGATAGCAAAAGATGCAAAAGATGTGAATATATTAAGGGAAAACAGGGTAAAATATATGAACATCAACACCCCCAAACTTAGTCTTTGCTTGCCCTCAAGCAAATGAACAAGACATAAGAAGGTAGGTGAGGTTTGAAAGTGGGATCTCAGCTCCTAAAGCTTGCAAATAGACCATCTAGAATCAATGTCCAAGTTACTAGTACTATGATGCAAGTTGAATGAGCTGTACTGAAAGATTTTAGACAAGGATATCACAACCTTTACTGATTTGAGCCTTAGATGTCCACATGCATTCAAATCAACCATTTCCTTTAACATTCATTAATCAAGAACATGAATCAATTCTATGCAATGCTTAAACTCATTTGACTTGGTAGTAAAAGGTTTAGAGACAATGATGGTCTCTCTTTAGAGTGGGGCTTATCAATATCAAGGTTCTCTCATAAAAATGGATTGAGCTTTAGAAGAATGCTAAAGGTAAGAACACTTAGACACATACAAGAACAAAACGTTGTCTACCCAAAGACACCCAAAGTGTTTATCCTATCAATCTATACCCAATTGATCCTAGTGCTACCCTTTAACTTCTTCTCTTCTCTTTCACCCTTTTCTCTTTTGATTTTAAAGTCTTAGGAGAGGTTTCTTATATGATCTTTCTAGTGGGATGGAGGATTCTTACTTATTTGCTATGGTTCTTTTTTCTTCTTATTCTTAAGACAATAAGCATTTTGCTAGACTTTTCTTTTATTTTTTTTTCTTTTCTTTAACTAGACTAGACAATAAGCATCTTCAACAACAATTTTTTTACTTCCCATCCTTTCACTAGATTTTGATTTTACTTAAACACATTCCCCTCCTAAAGATTCTAACCTTTTCTTTCTTTTTCAAACAACCAAATCCCAAACCCAACAATGAAATCACCTAGTCCTATCTAGTTTGGAAAATGCAAACTAGAACTACACAAGGCATTATTCTTGTCAGTTCAAACCTAACACTTTCTACCAAACTCAATCCCAAATAGGCTTCACACACTCAAGAATAAACATGGCTTGAATGAAGGGTTGGTTAAGGGTATTGGAAACTGATTTTAATGATTTAATCAGCTACTTGGATCAACAAGAGTGGTAAAAAGGAGAAAGATGATCCAAATAT
>NW_010921747.1:50550-55298 GCF_000633955.1 Camelina sativa
CAAGACAAAAGAAGGTAGGTGAGGTTTGAAAGTGGGATCTCAGCTCCTAAAGCTTGCAAATAGACCATATAGAATCAATGTCCAAGTTACTAGTACTATGATGCAAGTTGAATGAGCTGTACTGAAAGATTTTAGACAAGGATATCACAACCTTTACTAATTTGAGCCTTAGATGTCCACATGCATTCAAATCAACCATTTCCTTTAACATTCATTAATCAAGAACATGAATCAATTCTATGCAATGCTTAAACTCATTTGGCTTGGCAGTAAAAGGTTTAGAGACAATGATGGTCTCTTTTTAGAGTAGGGCTTATCAATATCAAGGTTCTCTCATAAAAAATGAATTGAGCTTTAGAAGAATGCTAAAGGTAAGAACACTTAGACACATACAAGAACAAAACCTTGTCTACCCAAAGGCACCCAAAGTGTTTATCCTATCAATCTAAACCCAATTGGTCCTAGTGCTACCCTTTAACTTCTTTTCTTCTTTTTCACCCTTTTCTCTTTTGGTTTTAAAGTCTTAGGAGAGGTTTCTTATTTGATCTTTCTAGTGGAATGGGGGATTCTTACTTATTTGCTATGGTTCTCTTTTCTTCTTATTCTTAAGACATATAAGCATTTTGCTAGACTTTTCTTTTCTTTCTTTCTTTTCTTTAACTAGAACCATCTTTAAACAACCTTATACTTCCCATTCTTTCACTAGACTTTAAATTTACTTAAAAACATTCCCCTCCTAAAGACTCTAACCTTTTCTTTCTCTTCTCCTCTTTTCTTTTCTTTCTTTTTCAAACAACCAAATCCCAAACCCAACAATGAAATCACCTAGTCCTATCTAGTTTGGAAATTGCAAACTAGAACTACACAAGGCATTATTCTTGTCAGTTCAAACCTAACACTTTCTACCAAGCTCAATCCCAAAAAGGCCTCACACACTCAAGAATAAACATGGCTTGAAAGAAGGGTTGGTTAAGGGTATTGGAAACTGATTTTAATGATTCAATCAGCTACTTGGATCAACAAGAGTGGTAAAAAGGAGAAAGATGATCCAAATATGTATATGGTATCCATGAGTTTAAAGCAATGCACACATTGATATTTAACAGTCAATATTAAGTTCTTATAAGTAGGAAATGGCATCAAATCACAACATGCTTCAATTTAGACCAAATGCAATGCAGGAATTCAAGGCTTGGTTCAATCTTATGCTTCTAACCACTCAACTAGCATCAAAGTACTATTAACTTGGACATTGATCCTAGTCTAGTGAATTAAACAAGCTAACAAGGCAAAACTCATCATAGATCCCTAATGCAAATATTATACAATCCTACATGAAACATGCTAAACAAGATGCTATTATGCAATGCAAACTACATGAACACTTTTTTTTTATAAAGAATTTTGCAAAAATTTTCAAATTTTTAGGGTTTTTCTATGCCTTAGATGCTATGCAAGTATTAACATGATGATGCTAAAAATTTGAAATAAGAAAACAAAACACAACATCAAATGCTATCTCAAACCCTCCCCCAAACTTAAATCACACAGTCCTCTGTGTGAAAGAAATTTGTAAGAGGATTCAAAATCAAAAACAAAACACAACATCAAATGCTATGGTATTTACAAGGGGAGGTGATAGTGGTACCTCAAGGATTGGAGAAGAAACTGTCCACATCCTCTTGCATGCTGTCAAAGGTGTAGTTGGGGTCTTGTTGATGACTTGGAGGTGGAGATTGGGGCAGCTCGACGATGGGAATCGACCGGGACTCGGTCGAGTACGTGCTCGAGTGGGGGGGTCGAGCTGGACCGCGAGTGTCAAAATTCTGACCTTGCTGCTGGTAGAACTGCTGGTAGAGTGCTGGATCCATGAAGTACTGGGGTGGGATGGGAGGGTAACCTGGATATCCTGGATAAGCAGCTGGAGGTGGGAAGCCATAAGGTGATCTGGGCTGGAACTCGGCCGAGTGCATCTGGGGTGCTCGGTCGAGTGGGTGCTCGAGTGACCCGGTCGAGTGCCTCGAAAATTGTTGTTCTCGGCTACTTGAACTCCTCTTCCTCTGATTTGGCTCGTACATTGAAGCTCTAGCTGGTTCCACAGGGTTTGCAACTCTTGAGAGTGCTCTAGTTGAGCTACTCCTCCTCAAAGGGCTTGAATGGCTTGAAGATGAGTTTGCACTCTTCAGCTCAGCAATCTCCTTTTTTAGGCCCTTGATGGACTTAGCCATATTGGTCACCTTCTTCTTAAGCTTATCAAACCTCTTCCCATGCCACTTGCTCCACTTTTGTAGGAGAGTCAACCTCTTGCTAGTCTCTCTCACTCCTCTACTATCCCTTGGGTTGGGCTCATAATCTTCAAAGTAAAATTGCTCCTCCCCATCAGCCATTTGCACATCTCCAGCTTCATCAACTCTAGGTTGAACTATCCCATCAAACAAGAACTCATCAGCTGGCCAAAAGTCAATGTTTGCTCCTTCTTGAATGGTGGTGAGCTCTTGGTTAGGTAAGATCAACTGTTTTTTCCCAACTGTTGGAAGCTCAAAGTTGAAGATGTGATTTCCTTGATGCATTTCCTTGGCCAATATGAGAGTAGAGGTGAGGTAGCTTGAGTCAATCCATCTTGGCAAAACCTTCTCTCCTCTAAGTGGGACCTTGGCAGCTTGTAGTATTGGAGTGATGATGCCTCCAATGGCTAAGGCTCCTCTTGACCCTTTGTTTTGTAGCTTGCCTACCCAACTTCTCAAATATATCATGTGGTCAATGAGCACCATTGCAAGGTCAGTCTCCACAGTGGTCCCAAGAATGATGGTTCCATTTCTTGCCTCAAGGATGATTCCATTGAGAGCCATGTCAATTACCTTGAGCTCACCCTCATTGAGATTTCCAGTCTCCTTCCTAGCAAAGAATGTATTTGCTAAGGCCTTGTGGAAGTACCTTAGGACTGGGCTTCTTATCTTTGAACTCTTGGTCTTGGAGGATGAATAGGTGATGTTGTCTCCAATGGTTTCCCAAATGGCATAGAGCTCCTCTCTTGGTATCATCAAGCTCCTATTACTACCAACTTCAAAACCAAACACATTTGCTATCTTCTTCAATGAAAGCTCATAGTTCTTCCCCTTGATTGTGAAAGCAATATGACCAGCTCCAAACTCATCATCCTTCCTTGCATATGTGTGCAGCTTGACTGTGGCTAGAAACTCACAACTTTCTTCTTTATACCCCTCCATGCAAAGCCCCATGAACTTGGTTAGGTTGCTTTTCTCAAAAAGATACTCCACATCTTCATCAATGGCTAGCTTCTCCATGGTTTCCTTGTGTGGATACCTAGTTCCCAGGAACTCCATTCTCATGAAGGCTTCATAAAGTTGCCTCTTTGTCAATCCACAAGATTCTGCCTCTCCATCATCCTCTAACTCTTCTTCTTCACTTTCTTCCTCACTTTCACTTTCAATCTCCTCTTGTTCAATCTCAACTGCTGGCCTCTTCCCCTTGGCCTTGTTTCTCCTCATGAACTCACTAAGAGTTGGCTCCCTTTCTTCTTCACTTTCGGTTCTCTCAGGATCTTCCTCAACTGACTAATTTCTTGAACACAGCATCTGACTCGATCGACCACTCGGACCACCACTCGGCCGAGTGCATGCTCGAGTGGGGCGTCGAGTGGTTCTTCCAGCCTCTCCTCTTGATTGTAGGCGATCATCACAACGTTCCATGGAGCTTTAAATATGTTCTTTTTGCCAATGTTTTGGGTTAAAACATTTGCTAATATATATGTGTTATATTTGTTATATATGTTTTATATTATGTTATAAAATTGTAGCTCCAGTTGATAATATACCTTATGAGCTATGCTACACAAATGTAGTTTAGGAAAAACTACTCTAATGCACTCGACCGTGTGGGAAGATGGACTCGACTAGTGAAGAAACAAAAGAACAAGGCACTCGACCATGCACTCGACCGAGCACATGGTCGAGCACTTCCAGNCGCTCCACTTTTGTAGGAGACTCAACCTCTTGCTAGTTTCTCTCACTCCTCTACTATCCCTTGGGTTGGGCTCATAATATTCAGAGTAAAATTGCTCCTTCCCATCAGCCATTTGTACATCTCCAGCTTCATCAACTCTAGGTTGAACTATAGCATCAAACAAGAACACATCAGCTGGCCAAAAGTCAATGTTTGCTCCTTCTTGAATGGTGGTGAGCTCTTGGTTAGGTAAGATCAACTGTTTTTTCCCAACTATTGGAAGCTCAAAGTTGAAGATATGATTTCCTTGATGCATTTCCTTGGCCAATATGAGAGTAGAGGTTAGGTAGCTTGAGTCAATCCATCTTGGCAAAAACTTCTCTCCTCTAAGTGGGACCTTGGCAGCTTGTAATATTGGAGTGATGATGCCTCCAATGGCTAAGGCTCCTCTTGACCCTTTGTTTTGTAGTTTGCCTACCCAACTTCTCAAATATATCATGTGGTCAATGAGCACCATTGCAAGGTCAGTCTCCACAGTGGTCCCAAGAATGATGGTTTCATTTCTTGCCTCAAGGATGATTCCATTGAGAGCCATGTCAATCATCTTGAGCTCACCCTCATTGAGATTTCCAGTCTCCTTCCTAGCAAAGAATGTATTTGCTAAGGCCTTGTGGAAGTACCTTAGGACTGGGCTTCTTATCTTTGAACTCTTGGTCTTGGAAGATGAATAGGTGATGTTGTCTCCAATGGTTTCCCAAATGGCATAGAGCTCCTCTCTTGGTATC
>NW_010921747.1:56595-62837 GCF_000633955.1 Camelina sativa
TTGCCTCTTTGTCAATCCACAAGATTCTGCCTCTCCATCATCCTCTAACTCTTCTTCTTCACTTTCTTCCTCACTTTCACTTTCAATCTCCTCTTGTTCAATCTCAACTGCTGGCCTCTTCCCCTTGGCCTTGTTTCTCCTCATGAACTCACTAAGAGTTGGCTCCCTTTCTTCTTCACTTTCGGTTCTCTCAGGATCTTCCTCAACTGACTAATTTCTTGAACACAGCATCTGACTCGATCGACCACTCGGACCACCACTCGGCCGAGTGCATGCTCGAGTGGGGCGTCGAGTGGTTCTTCCAGCCTCTCCTCTTGATTGTAGGCGATCATCACAACGTTCCATGGAGCTTTAAATATGTTCTTTTTGCCAATGTTTTGGGTTAAAACATTTGCTAATATATATGTGTTATATTTGTTATATATGTTTTATATTATGTTATAAAATTGTAGCTCCAGTTGATAATATACCTTATGAGCTATGCTACACAAATGTAGTTTAGGAAAAACTACTCTAATGCACTCGACCGTGTGGGAAGATGGACTCGACTAGTGAAGAAACAAAAGAACAAGGCACTCGACCATGCACTCGACCGAGCACATGGTCGAGCACTTCCAGCCGACTTAGTGTTTTGTTTGTTAGCTAATTTAGAGCTTTCTTCCCATCTTATAAATACCCCTTGTACTCTATGGCCGCCCACAAGTCAGACTAAGTCAGAAATAATTTCTAGAGCCACCTCAAACCTAGTTTTTACCCTTTTGGGTTTTTATTAATTTTCTGCATCATTATCTACTTTTGTTCTTGTTTTTTCCCAGATTTTCATAGTTTCTAATCTTCATAACTTTTTTATGTATTGAGAATCTGAGTTTGATACTTTGTATTAAGTTGAAGATCTCTCTCTTATCTTTCTAGTCATGTTGGTTTCATCATTTTCTGGNATTGGAAGCTCAAAGTTGAAGATATGATTTCCTTGATGCATTTCCTTGGCCAATATGAGAGTAGAGGTTAGGTAGCTTGAGTCAATCCATCTTGGCAAAAACTTCTCTCCTCTAAGTGGGACCTTGGCAGCTTGTAATATTGGAGTGATGATGCCTCCAATGGCTAAGGCTCCTCTTGACCCTTTGNGAGAACACAAAACAAAATATCAAATGCTATCTCAAACCCTCCCCCAAACTTAAATCANATTTATTTTGATTGATCAAGCTTGTTTGTTTATAGATCTCTTCCAGATTAGGTGTCCTCTAAGATGTTCTTGTTCTGAGAAGTTAAGAACAGATCTTAAGCTTCCTATCATCATACCAATGTTTAGGTTGTTAGATAAGACTAATACTGGAGATTATTGTGTCTACCCTAAGAGATTAGTTGTCTAGGGTGGTGTTTGACAAATAATGAACCTGGATCTTTAATGCATTTTATCTATGTCTTAGCTAGTGAGAACTAGGTCTAAGAGTATTTAAACCTGATTGCTATTGCCATGAGAGTGGATTAGTAAGGTTATGAGGTCTTTGTCTACAGATAACTCATAATGATTGAGGTTTGTTGTTCAGTTTAGATAGCCATAGCTTGAGACCAGCCCATGAATCCATCTCTAGGAGCCTACTTTGTTTATTGATTGTCTGTTATTTGCTTTTAATCTGTTTAAGTTGTTAAAATTGCTTATGCTCTTCGTACCAAGCCACTCGACCACACATACGGTCGAGTGCTTGATCGAGCACCATCTGGGTTGCTCGTTTTACATTATGTGTCATTCCTGTTTCATTGCATTCATTTCTGCTTTGTTTTGTAGCTTTGTTTCATGGCATTTATCTAGTTCTTGCTACTGCTTAGCTTAATCTCTTCTTAGTTTACCTTTGTTTATCTTGCATTTAGTTTCTGTTCTAAGTAGTTTACATTCTGCATTTCATTATTGTCATTAGGTTGTTAGTAACAAAACCATAATCATATATGGCTTAACTTGAATCATTGTACACATCTTAAGTGCTTGCATAATCAATATTTATGGATTGACATCTCTTATACTGCAACATCATAAGAGAATTGAAACCTCTTGCATACCATTTGATCATCATAGCTTCTGTTTGTTTGATATTTCATCATACATTCATAGGTTCATATACACACCATAAAAGGCATGTTTCAGGGAGTTCCCACACTTCGCCGGACCATGATGGTCGACAGTCCCGAGCTGAACACCGAGATGATGCTTGGCAACATCGAGTTTTTTCAAAGATTTAAGTGACCAAGCCTTGGTCCGAATCCAAAAACTATATAAACGCCGCATCTCGGTACTATAATAAGACAGTTTGACATAAAAGGTTCAACGAAGGCGACCTGGTGTTGCGGGAAGTTTACAAAAATACCAAAGAGCATAATGCCGAAAAACATGGCGCTCACTGGGAAGGCCCCTACCTGATCTCCAAAGTCGTTCATCCTAGCGTGTAAGAACTCATGACGATGGACGGCAAGCAAACTCCAAACTCGTGGAATGCATTTCACCTCAAACGGTACTATTACTAGCCTGAGAATTTGGTGCTATGAAATCAATAAAACAGTACGGGAATCTGAACTTAACTTCTTACTTGTATTACAAACTACGGTTGGCTTGATCCCTGTTTTGGGGTATGTAGGTAGCTCATCTCCCTTAATAGGAACGAGTGGGCACAACTATGATACTAATAAAAAAAATGTGGTTCCGAGAATAAAGCATTTTATTCATAATAATATGTTCAATACATAATTCGATGTTGTGTCTAGCAATACGCGGTAGCATAAAACAAAAACGATAACACAATAGCGATAAGGAAAGCAATCACGGCCATTGCGACGTCGCCCCGCCGATTCCGCATCTATGGTGCCAGACTCGCAAGATCGGTTTCTGAGGGCTCTTTGACCACTAGCCTTCTGATCTCAGAGTGTCAGAATTGGGGTTCCCTCCTTAGTGTTTTCAGTTATTCCATTAGGACATCGACGCCCTAGCCACCATCTTCTCGAGAAATGCGCAGGGCCCCTTTATGCGACCGCTTTCACAGAACACATGATTGGTACTTTCTAATTGAATAACGTAACGAAGATTCATAATCGGCCTCTAAAAGATCGGGCACCACCATCGAGGCGATCTCTTCTTTGCAACGAGAGTGATCTTTGAGCAAACACGCTCTCCGCCAATCCGAGATAAAGAAACCATCGACAATTAAGTGATCGAGATATCCGCTGGTCCCATCTAGCTGGCAAAACCTGAAGACATGTTTGAACTGGCACCGAAAGGCCTTAATATACGTGCTCAGCCTCTGAATGCGAGCTCGATACGTCTTAACTTCCTCCCGCAGTGGATCTTCCTCGGAATCCTATTGGGGGTGTTCGCCGACCCTAGCGGCGGTCAGTTCACAAGACCTTCTTAACCAAGCCAATCTAGTCGTCACAGACATGTTTTCAGCTTTTCTTGTTGAATGGTTAAGAGCAAATACACCATGAATGGTTGAAGGTAAAATATTCCCCATGCAAACATATTTATATGGACACCAGGCGAGAAAACGTGAAGTCCAGAGGCACCACGGATCAATCCGGTTTCCTTGAAAAATGCATAGCATTAATTATTGTTGTGGTTGTCGCGTTGACAGCATTTTAAAATAATTCGGAACTGAACTTATTATTATTTTCTCAAAATAATTCTTACCGACATCCTGGCCAGATGTATGAACTCATAGTCAGGGACAAACCGAACCCAGAGTTTTTATTTCGCACCTGAGCTCTAGTTCAGATGGAAACGTAAGCCGAACCAAGAATTTTATTTTCGCAATTCAACCTCCGAACTAGATGCAAAGAGGATAAGCCAAACCCAATATCTCTCTCCTCGCGAAGGCAAATACTGCTTGGTACAAAACCACCCGATTTTGGAGCCCAGAGTTTCTCCATATAATTTTGTGTAGAAATACTTGATGTACACTGGGAGACTTCCCGCAGCTTGTAAAATTCCGAACATAAAGCATTAATTCTTAAGAAACTTTTATTGTCGGAAATCTGAACTGTCAACAAGACACTTTTATTGAAATCTCAAAGAACGCTCGACACAATCTGCCTTTACAGACAATAATAATATTATTCAAAAACACGGATTTGGGCACGCGCAGTGGCGACCTCTCGCTCGTCCATCCTTAGGCCATACCATCTGCAATTCAACTCTTTCCCATTCTTTGGGACGGGTCTCGAGCGTCCTGGCTTTCTGTTCGGCTTCATCAAGGCAACATATGATCTTCCTTCTCTTCGCTTTTAGCGCAGAAATTTCCGCTGCCAGTTCAACTAGACGGCTATCAATCCTACGCTTCTTGAGACAAAAGTATTGAAGGTCACGACATTGAGTATGGTGCAAATTCCCGATCTAGAGAAAATAGAAGTGTAAGACGTATGCAAAAGCACAAACCTGTTTAGAGAATAGATCAGAGATACTTTCCTGGTTAACGAAAGCTTGAGCTTCAACAGTTTCGGATTCATTGGCCGAGTCCCTCACGTAAAAGGGTCTTACATCCTTGGGTGTAAAATCGCCAAACGAAATAATCCCTGGATTGTTACTCTTGGGAGCGGAGTTTGCTTCTAAAAAGCAATCACCGCAGTACACAACCAAACATCGGCCGAGACCATTCCCAATCCATTCTCTCGGGTGCGATTCGAGCAAGTGGAGCTTGTGCAACAGGTCGGACCCAACCTCGTCCACTGCCATAAGACGCTTCTGATAATCAAGATGGTCTTCGATGGAAAGGAAAAATCTGTTTAGATCTGACCTTTCCCTTGGACCCACACAAAACATTAACATCCATAGAATCCTGATGTTCAGGTAATAGGGCATTCCTCTTTCGATGGCTTCTACGTTCAAAAATGTCGGAACATCCATTGCAACCTCGAATAAGGAACCAACACTTTCAATGGAACCTGCCATTAGATTAATGAATAGAGAAAAATTCTAACTATGTTCGAGAGCCGAATGGTTTGGCGAGGAAGAGAAGCAGCCTATTTATATCCACCCCGAGGCAAGATTTCCATTTTGGAATTGAAAAAGTTACAAAACACACAGCTGAGATTTACACGTGTGTTGCATCTCTGCATTTTTTCTCCAGAAACCAGATCACTTTTTAGCCGTCCATAATTGGGTGAGAAACTCGAATGAGGGACCAAGTGTCCTTGGTTGTAAACTTCTTGCGATAGCAATTATTACTCCCTTTCCAGAGTGCAACGTCTTGCAACCCTGGAGTTCGACAAGTTTGTACTTAAATATCTCCTCCTCCACTTGGTTTAAAAGAGTTTGTCTATGTCTCCTCTTCTCAGGCGTAGCCATAACCTCTGCTACTGTACTCGTGAGTGGTATCCAAAGAGCACCAGTTGTCAAACCAAAAAGAGTTAGACTCACCATTATGAACCTCCATATAATTGTTTCGCTATGGCGCCCCTGTATTTGGAACGATTACAATGAAGCAAATACACTAACTCCTACTTTATATAAAATTTTAAAGTTAGTTCAGTTGGGAGGCATTTAAAAAAATGCAAAAAAAAAAAAAAAAAAAAAAAAAAAAGGAAGAAAGGGATACAGTGACAGGACTGTGAAAGAGGTCTCAATAAATGACAAAACGGATTGGTGGGGGAAGGAAGGAAGGAGGAGGAATCGTCGTTGATAAGAAGAGAAGGTCCCCAAGAGGAGGTGGTGGTGGTGGTGGTGGTACTCTGTGACAGTAAATTTCGTGTTTTTATTGACCAAATCCCTTTGACACGTCACTTCTTTCGCCACCGTCTGACATTTCCCCCAACACCTCTCTCTCTCTCTCTCTCTCTCTCTCTTTTTTTCTGGTCCTTTTGACTCTTTTTTCTTAATATTATTTTGAGTATGATGATACTGAAAACATTCTTAACTACATACACATGGTANGAACTTGGTTAGGTTGCTTTTCTCAAAAAGACACTCCACATCTTCATCAATGGCTAGCTTCTCCATGGTTTCCTTGTGTGGATACCTAGTTCCCAGGAACTCCATTCTCATGAAGGCTTCATAAATTTGCCTCTTTGTCAATCCACAAGATTCTGCCTCTCCATCATCCTCTAACTCTTCTTCTTCACTTTCTTCCTCACTTTCACTTTCAATCTCCTCTTGTTCAATCTCAACTGCTGGCCTCTTCCCCTTGGCCTTGTTTCTCCTCATGAACTCACTAAGAGTTGGCTCCCTTTCTTCTTCACTTTCAGTTCTCTCAGGATCTTCCTCA
>NW_010921747.1:67564-75412 GCF_000633955.1 Camelina sativa
ATGGGTTTATAACTAATTTAATAATCGAGTATTTCTTCATACTAGAATACACAAAAAAAAATGAAATGATCGAATCCAAATCATATATAATATTAGAGAAGCCAACAACTTATATGGATATATAAGTCTATGCATGTCCAAAATTAAACTAATATATGCCATGCACAGCCATGTTGAAAACCCGGAAACTAACATTCGAAGATCCCAACCCTATAAAATAACAGTCCCTACCTATTATTGAATCAATGTCCTTTTAAAAGTTATTTAAAAAATGAAAATACCAAAAATTATTAAAAGAAATTTGCTCATCATCAGTAAAATAAAACTGACTATTGCCAATAAATGGAATCCATTTGCACTACTCTTAAAGTTTAAATCAAATATAACAAAACCAACAAGAAAACAAAAAAGGTAAACAGGCTGTTTAAAACAGATATGGCTTAATTTTGATTCAGGAGAACTACGAATGATGCTTATGTACAGTCGAAGATATCATTGTTGTACCTATACAAAAGTCTATTAAAATTTAAGCCATCGCTATGGGTGAGACGTGAGAGTGAGATACTTGCAGGGATATATCATCTAATATAATATTAATATTCTAAGATAATTTTCATATGTAATTAAATTTGAGATAGTAATACAAAAGAGTTTAAATAATTAAAAATCAACATGTGCGAAATGAATTTGGAAGAAGTATCTCAAAAAAAAAAAAATAAATAAGATAAGTTAGTCGTTCTTTTTCATTATTTTTCTAATTTTGATTTTAAGATTGTGAATGATAGATTCCTAATCGGATGCTCCTGGTGGACAACTTGACCAAAAATTCATGATTACAAAAATTGATAACATATGTGAAATATGTAAAAGAAATTATTCTCCCCGCTACCTAACTACAGTTTCTTATTATATAGTAATAGTATATACTCTGATGTGCGTGTCGACAAAACCAATGCATTATATATTCTACTACGTTTTCATTCGCGGTACACCACGAGACTAAATTATAAATTAATGTATTTGAAATAATAATTTTTAATTTATTTAGTTTTCAAATTTCCAATTAATTAAATTTTATTTAATTAATTTGTAATTTTGTTTAGAATGTTTTTTCTTCTTCTTACATTTTATATAGTTTATAACCTAATTATATTAAATTTGTTATTAGATAGAATATAAAATTTTAAAACACTTAGTTTTGTTTTCTATAATTAAACAAAGGTATATGCATATATGGTATGTTAGCGTATATTTTTATGTGTATACAATTTTATTTTATTTTTTGGAATATTAAGAATGTATTGTAGTATGTGTAATATTTTGTAGTTCATATACTAAATAATTTATAAGTTAATTTTCCAAACTGTGACTCCAAATCTATAGTATATGGAATAAACTAATAGTTTTAGTGTTGGTTCTATAGTCCAAATCCGCCATGCTAGGCGGATTACGCAAAAACTCATCATACGAAACCCGTGAAAGTAAAATATAGTATGTGAGGCTAAAAGTCATTTTTTATCAAATCAGTCTTTCAAATTAAGAGATCTTTGTAATATTTACTATTTAGAAATCGAATCCACAAGAATCTAGGCTTATACCATAGATTTAATAATCTTTTAATTATACTAAACATGAAAAAATATTAAAATTGTAATGCGAAAAGAAAATAAAAGTTTGTTTTTACGACACTAAGAATATATATACAGCAAGTGGTTTGCACACAAGTTTAAGAAGTCATCAAATGATCCATATTAATTAACCATTCTGTGGTCGTTAGCTAAGCGTGCTTTGGTGGTAGTTCGATTCTTAATTAGTGCTGATTGTGTAAGGTAGAGTCATATGCTTGTATGTATAACAATTTCGAACTACTTTTTTCTTTGATAGAAATTTGAGAGACACACACTGAGACACACACACACATATATATATAATATTCATATTTATTTTATATCCACTTTTTAGTGTTAGCTGCCACCAAAATTCATAAATTCACTCAATCTTATTACTTTATAGATCGATATCATCAATTACTTATTTATTTATTCATTTAGAACATAAATATATTAATATTATCAAATAAAGAAATGATTGTGTTTGGTTGTAAGAATTGTAGAGAATTTAGTTGAGACTTGTTTGGATACAAAAATAAGAAAGGTGATGTTCATATATTTTACCTTGTTTTTCCTTAGTTTATTCACAACTTTTGCATCTTTTGCTATCCATTTAGGCCATTATTGTGTAGCTTTAGGACTAATCATGCATTAGAGTATAGTTGAATTGCATTTGCATCTTTTCATGCATAAACAGGTGATTTTGGAGCTTAAGGAGCATGGAAGCAATGCTGAGGAGAAGTGAAGCAATCCTGAGGAGAAAACAAGAGAGTTAAGGCTGTAGAATCAAGGTCCGGAGTCCAACTCGACCGCACCACTCGACCACCACTCGACCGTGTGCTGAGAAGGACTCGACCGAGTGGAGAGTGCACGAGAGAAGCCAGCTCGACCAGCCACTCGACCGAGCACTGGTCGAGTTGACCGAGCCGTTGACTACTTTGACTTTTTGTATTTTTAGGGCTTCCACCTCATCTCCTATATAAAGCCCTTGTACCTGCAGCCACCAAAGAGTCCAGCTTTTTAGAGAGTCTAAAACCTAGTTTTTACCTTTTTTAGATATTATTCCTTTTGCACTTTTTTTTTTTTTTAGATTTTGTACTTGTTTGAGAGAGAAAGACTAGATTCTTATATTTTGTTTGTTTCATAACTTTCAAAGTATTAAGATTTCGAGTTTTATTCCTTCATCAATATTGTAGATCTCTGTTTCATCTTTCTAATGATGCAAGTTTCATTATTTTCTGGGTTTTTGACATATTTCACCATGTGTTCTTGTGAGTAGTTTGTTTAGGACCTTGAGGATGGGTTAGGCTGGGTTGATCTTGTGGTTTGTTTGATTTGGTCAAGCTTGATTGTTGTAGATCTCTTCTAGGCTAGATGATCTTAATGCTGATCCTATATCTGAGAAGGTAGGGTTTGATTTCAAGCATCTTAGCATCACACCAATGTCTAAGGAGCATAGATAAGGCTAGATCTAGAGCTTACCATTAGGCTTGCTAAGAGATTAGAAGTCTTGTTTGGTTTGAGATGTATTGCTTAATGCCTGCTTGTGTAGATTCTTTTCTTTGTGAGAACAAGTCTAGAAATGCATAGGTTTGATTGTTTCTTGCCATGAGAGTGGATTAAACATGTCTTAGAATAGTATGTCTAGAGATCAGCTCAATGTTTGCTTGAGATTTGTTGACCAAGTTAGATAACCACAATGATTAGCTCAGCCCATGAATCCCTCCTCAAGGCCTTCTTTGTTTATTGAAATCTTAGTCTAAATATCATTGCTTGCTTGTTGTTTGATTAGTTTCAGCATTGCTCTGTTTTTCTTGTGTTGCTCTGTTTTCACGTTTAAGTCTAGCTCGACCACGTACTCGACCTACACTCGGTCGAGTGCTGCTCGAGTTCATCCCCAGAACTTGTGTTTTTGATTTGTGATTGTCTTGTTTCATTCCTGTTTCATTTCCATTGCATTCACGTAGTTTCCTGTTCATTACTTGTCTTGCATTAGTTCATTAGCATAGTGTCTATCTCTGTTCTAGTTTCATTATAGCTTTAATTTGTCTGTTCTGTTTGCATTTAGTATCTTGTTCTAGTTGTTTTTACTTTCTGCATTTCATATCTCATTTTAGGATTGTTAGTGACAAACAATCTTTACAATTGGCTTGACTTAGACTCATATGCACATCTTAATTGTTCACAATCACTCAGATAGGATTGACACCTCTTATACTGCAACTGCATAAGGGGAATTGAAACACCCTGACTTCTATTCATTCCATACATCATCATTCCATACATCATTCATTCATACACCACAAAGAAAGTCAGTTTCAATTTGGCGCCGTTGCCCATTTGAGTGTGTTTTGTGACATTTAGGATCATTATTAGTCTAAGATTAAGTTCGTTTTAAACACTTGTGAAGTTACTGAACTGGAATCTTCCTTTGCTTGGCTGTTTTGTGTTTCAGGTACCCACTCGACCACCTACTCGACCACCACTCGACCGAGCTGTGATCGAGCACTTGATCGAGCCAGAAGCCGGACCTAAATAGCCATTACTTCCCAGTCGACTCGACCACCCACTCGAGCCTGCGCTCGACCGTGTACCTGTTCGAGTCTGTAGTAGAGTTTGTTGATGCACACAAGGTCAAAAGGCAAAGATAGTCTTCAACAGCCTATTGACAACATCCACAGGCTACAAAAGGGTTTGAGACATAAGCAAGGAAGAGTAGTTCAACAACAACAAGGTCAAGACATCATGGAGCAACAAGCTATCCATGAGCAGAGACCAAGGCACATTGGTGCAGGAGATGCACCCAATACCCACAACCAAAGGGCTGGAATTGTGCCACCTTCAGTAGCAAACAATAACTTTGAGATCAAGAGTGGATTGATCTCAATGATACAAGCAAACAAGTTTCATGGGTTGCCAATGGAGGATCCACTAGATCACCTTGATGAGTTTGACAGAATATGTGGACTCACAAAGATCAATGGAGTGAGTGAAGATGGATTCAAATTAAGGCTCTTCCCATTTTCTCTTGGAGACAAAGCTCACCTTTGGGAGAAGACTCTTCCTACTGGAGCTATCACCACATGGGATGCATGCAAGAAAGCTTTTTTGGCCAAGTTCTTCTCCAATGCAAGGACTGCTAGGCTGAGGAATGAGATTTCTGGGTTTGCTCAAAGGAATAATGAGAGCTTTTGTGAAGCTTGGGAGAGGTTTAAAGGATTCCAAACTCAGTGTCCTCACCATGGCTTCAGCAATGAGTCACTTCTAAGCACCTTGTATAGAGGAGTGCTTCCCAAGATAAGAATGCTTCTTGACACAGCCTCTAATGGCAATTTCCTCAACAAGAATGTGGAAGAAGGATGGGAATTAGTTGAGAATCTTGCTCAATCTGATGGCAATTATAATGAGGACTATGATAGGACCATAAGGAGCTCCTCAACTGATCAAGAGGACAAGTATAAGAAGGATTTGAAGATGGTCAATGAGAAGCTTGACAAGATCCTCCTCAGCCAATCCAAGTCCATTCACTTCATTGGTGAAGAGGAAGCTCCAGTTCAAGAGGGGGAGCCTGAATTTGCTGAGTTGTGCTACATGCAAAACCAGGGAGGATTCAAAGGCTACAACCAAGGAGGTTTCAAGAACAACAATCTCTCTTATAGGAGCACCAATGTGGCCAACCCTCAAGACCAAGTCTATCCACCTCAACAACCTCAACAGCAACAAAACTACATCCCCAAGCAACAACACCAAGTGTTCCAGCCCCAATTGTGTCCCCCACCAGGGTTTCAGACTAACCAAGGCCAGGAACAAGACTTAAGAGCAATGATGCAACAGTTGTTGATTGGGCAAACACAAGGCAAGATTGAGGAAGCCAAGCAGTTTGCTGAGTTGAATCAAAGGCTCACATCACAGTACAATGATCTGAACATGAAGTTTGAAGGTCTCAACTCCAGAATGAAGTATATGGAGAGTAACATTGCCTCTACTTCAGCTCCTAAACCCAACCAACTCCCTGGAAAAGCTGTTCAAAATCCAAGGGAGTTCACTGCAAAAGCCATTCATATCTCTGATGAGGAAGTCACTGAGGACAGTGAAGTCCAAGTTTGGGGGAATTCATTAGTTACTGAAGCCCCAAGTGACGTTTGTGCAAAGCAACTGGAGTCCGTTATTGCACTCGACCAAGTACTCGAACAGCCACTCGACCGAGTGCATGCTCGAGTGGTCGATCGAGTTGCAGACTCAGAAGCTGTCAAGCCTGCTAAGTACATTCCTCCTGCTTACAAGCCACCTCTTCCATTCCCAGGACGTTTCAAAGCACAAAAGATTAAGGAGCTTAGGGAAATCATTGAGAGAAAGGAGATGATGGCTAAGCAACAAGAAGAAGAGAGGGTTTTAAAGGAAGAAGCTGTGGTTGAGGAAGTGTTGGCCATACAAGAGATCACCATTGCTTACCAAGAAGAAGAGAGAGGACCTGCCTTGGAACAGTATGATCCATATCCTCTCTACAAAGATTTTTTGCTTGATTTGTCAAAGAAGAAGGCTGAAGCTCAAGATGAGAAGGATCTTGAGGACCTTGGAGGAGTTATCATTCCAATCAAGCTTAAGGATCCAGGTCCATTCTATCTGCCTTGCACACTTAGCTATCTTCACTACAACCAATGCCTTTGTGATTTGGGAGCTTCAACAAGTGTGATGCCATACTCCATAGCACAAAAGCTTGGGATAACTGATTTCAAATCCACCAACCTTCATATATGTCTAGCTGATGGGTCAAACAAGGAGATAGTTGGAAGGTTGGAGAATGTCCCAGTCAAGATAGGGAAGGCAAGGGTTCACACTGATTTTGTGGTGTTGGAGATGGACAAGGAACCTGAAGATCCAATCATTCTTGGAAGGCCATTCCTAGCCACTGTTGGAGCAGTTATTGATGTCAAAGAGGGTCTTGTGACCTTGAACATTGCTGAAGATATAGCCATGAAGTTTAACATCTATAACCCAACCAACCTTCCTACCATTGATGATCAACCTTTTACTATCAAGGACAAAGGAGGTCAAGAAGGTTCAAGTGGTGAAGCAACTCCAAAGGCTAAGCTCTCCTTTCAAGATGATTCTGTGGAAAAGCTTAAGAGGTCAGTTCAAGAGTTGACTAGTATGGTTGAGGATCTTCAAGTTAAGCTGAACAAGAGGTCCTTAAGGAAGGCAAGACCAAGGCTCAAAATCAAGAAGAAACATGGTTTGTGTGTTAAGGGTGAGGTGATCAAGGATCAACTTCACAGTGATCAAGAGGTTCCAGGGAGGATTTCATCACCTCCTTGGTATCTAAACCAAGTCTAAAAAGGACACCAAAGTCAAGCTTAGTGACTTTAAACAAGCTCACTAGGGAGGAAGTCCCTAAGGTATCCTTTGTAAATATGGTTTATTTTCCTTGTAGTTTTGATGTGTTTTCTTTTTTGTTTGTGTTGGACAGGCCTTTAGGTGAGAATGTAGTTGGGTAAGGAGGGAATTAGACTTGGAGAAGGAGACTCGCAAGCCCACTCGACCTACCCACGAGAGGTACTCGACCGAGCTAGGAAGGAATTGAGGCCCATTTGATCTTCAAATCGCTAGAACGATCGAGTGGAGGGAAGAACAAGAAGAAAAATTTTGAAATTTCAAAATTTGGTCAAGGTGCTCGACCGTGTACAGTCGAGTGTGGGGTCGAGTGGCAGCAAAAAGCAGGTCAAAGATTCCCATTTCAAATTTGAATGGTATGGACGCTCCACCCTTGTCTCCTTGTCCCCTTAGCTTCTTTATATAGACCTTGCACGAGATTATACCTCTCACATTCTCTCATTTGCTCAAAACAATTGAATTAAAGTTTTAAAGTCTCTCTCATAGTTTATCTTTTGCTCAAGCTTAGTTCTTTCAAGTTTTTTGGTCACTAACCTATTAATTTTGAGCTTTGAGTCTATTCCCTTCAGTTCTTTTTGAAAAAATGTCTTCAAGAATCACTAGGAAGTCTCAACAAACCGCTGCAACCTCCATGGAACGTCATGATGCTAGCCTTGAATCAAGAGGAGAAGCTGGAAGGGCCACTCGACGCCCCACTCGATCATGCACTCGACCGAGTAGCCGTTCGAGCAGCCGGTCGAGCCAGATGCCGTGTCTAAGGAGAGAGTCAGTTGAGGAAGATCCTGAGAGGACTGAAAGTTAAGAAGAAAGGGAGCCAACTCTTAGTGATTTCATGAGGAGAAACAAG
>NW_010921748.1:0-20400 GCF_000633955.1 Camelina sativa
TTGAAGAAGAACTCCATTGAGAGCCAAGTCAATCATCTTTAGTTCTCTCTCATTGATGTTTCCAGTTTCCTTCCTAGCAAAGAAGGTGTAGGCAAGAGCTTTGTGGTAGTACCTCAAGACTGGGCTCCTAATCCTTGAGCTCTTGGAGTTGGAGGATGAGTAGAGCTTGTTGTCCCCAATGGTTTCCCACACAGCATACAGTTCTTATCTTGGAACCATCAAGCTCCTATTGCTCCCAACCTCAAAACCAAACACATCAGCCAGCTTCTTCATTGAGAGCTCATGTTTCTTCCCTTTGATTGTGAAAGAAATGTGACCAGCTCCTACTACAGCATCCTTCCTCACATATGTGTGCAGCTTGACAGTGGCTAGGAACTCACAGCTTTCCTCTCTATACCCCTCCATACAAAGCCCCATGAACTTGGTAAGGCTGCTCTTCTCAAAGAGACACTCCACATCTTCATCAATGGCAAGCTTCTCCATGGTCTCCTTATGTGGATATCTGGTTCCCAAGAACTCCATCCTCATGAAAGCATCATAAAGCTGCTTCTTTGACAATCCACAAGACTCAGCTTCTCCATCATCCATTAGTTCTTCTTCCTCACTTTCTTCTTCCTCACTCTCACTTTCACTCCCCTCTTGTTCAACCTCAACAGCTGGCCTCTTTCCTTTGGCCCTTGCTCTCCTCATAAACTCATTGAGTGTTGGCTCCCTTTCCTCCTCTGATTCAGTTCTCTCAGGATCTTCCTCAACAGCTGGGTTTCTGGAACTCGCACGCTGGCTCGGTCGATCACTCGGACGGCCACTCGGTCGAGTACATGCTCGAGTGGGACGTCGAGTGGACCTTCCAGCATCCTCTCTTGATTCTAAATCAACATCATGACGACCCTTAGAGATTGCAGCTGCTTGCTTGGACTTCTTAGTGATCTTGGAAGACATTTTTGAACAAAAACTGAGAGGAATAAACTCAAAGCTTAAAGTTAATAGGTTAGTGACCCAAAAACTAGAAAGAACTAAGCTTTGAGCAAAAGATGAACTTGAGAGAGACTTTAAAGCTTGAATTTAGATATTTTGAGCAAATGAGAGAGTGTGAGAGGTATGATCTCGTGCTAGGAGTATATAAAGAAGCTAAGGGGACAAGGAGACAAGGGTGGAGCGTCCATACCATTCAAATTTGAAATGGGAATCTTTGACCTGCTTTTTGGCTACCACTCGACCCCACACTCGACCAGCACGTGGTCGAGCTCCTTGACCAATTTGAAGTTTCAAAATTTTTCTTCCTTTTCTCCCTCCACTCGATCGTTCTAGAAGCTTTGGAAACCAAATGGGCCTTAATCCTTACCCAGCTCGATCGAGTACTTCTCGTGGCCTGGTCGAGTGGGCTTGCGAACCTCTTGCCCAAGTCCAAATCTCTTCTTACCCAACTACATTCTTAATAAAAAGCCTGTCCAACAAAAACATAAAAGAAAACACATCAAAACTACTAACAAATTAAACCATATTTACAAAGGATACCTTAGGGACTTCCTCCCTAGTGAGCTTGTTTAAAGTCACTAAGCTTGACTTTGATTTCCTTCTTAGACTTGATCTAGATACCAAGGAGGTGATGAAATCCTCCCTGGAACCTCTTGGTCACTGTGAAGTTGATCCTTGATCACCTCACCCTTAGCACACAAACCATATTTCTTCTTGATTTTGAGCCTTGGTCTTGCTTTCCTCAAAGACCTCTTGTTCAGCTTTACTTGAAGATCCTCAACCATACTAGTCAACTCTTGAACTGACCTCTTAAGCTTTTCCACAGAATCCTCTTGAAGTGGGAGCTCAGCTTTTGGAGTTGCCTTATCACTTAACCCTTCTTGACCACCTTTGTCCTTGATAGTAAAAGGCTGGTCATCAATGGTGGGAAGGTTGGTTGGATTGTAGATATTGAACTTCATAACTACATCTTCAGCAATGTTCAAGGTCACAAGACCTTCCTTGACATCAATAACTGCTCCAACAGTAGCTAAGAATGGCCTCCCTAGTAAGATTGGATCTTCAGGCTCCTTGTCCATCTCTATCACCACAAAGTCATTATGAACCCTTGCCTTCCTTATCTTGAGTGGGACATTCTCCAACCTTCCAACTACCTCTCTATTTGTCCCATCAGCTAGGCACACATGGAGTTTAGTAGATTTGAAGTCAGTTCTCCCAAGCTTTTGAGCTATGGAATATGGCATGACACTTGTTGAAGCTCCCAAATCACAAAGGCATTGATTGTAGTGGAGGTAACTGATTGTGCAAGGCAAGTAGAATGGCCCTGGATCCTTAAGCTTTATTGGAATGATCACTCCTCCAAGGTTCTCAAGATCCTTCTCATCTTGAGCTTCAGCCTTCTTCTTTGACAAATCAAGCAAAAAGTCTTTGTAGAGAGGATATGGATCATACTGTTCCAAGGCAGGTCCTCTCTCTTCTTCTTGGTAAGCAATGGTGATCTCTTGTATGGCCAACACTTCCTCAACCACAGCTTCTTCAATCACAACCACTTCCTTCAAAGCCTTCTCTTCCTCTTGTTGCTTAGCCATCATCTCCTTTCTCTCAATGATTTCCCTAAGCTCCTTAATCTTTTGTGCTTTGAAACGTCCTGGGAATGGAAGAGGAGGCTTGTAGGCAGGAGGAATGTACTTGGCAGGTTTGTCAGCCTCGGACTGTCCAGCTCGATCGACCACTCGAGCACGCACTCGATCGAGTGGCTGCTCGAGTCCATGGTCGAGCTCAGGTGCGAGCTCCAATTGCTTGTTACAAACATCACTTGGGGCTTCAGTAACTAATGAATTCCCCCAAACTTGAACTGCACTGTCCTCAGTGGCTTCTTCCTCATGAACTTGAATGGCTTTGGCTGTGAACTCCCTTGGATTTTGGACAGCTTTTCCAGGGAGTTGGTTGGGTTTTGGAGCTGAAGAAGAGGCTATGTTACTCTCCATGTACTTAACTCTGGAATTCAGACCCTCAAACTTCATATTCAGATCATTGTATTGAGATGTGAGCCTTTGGTTTAGCTCAGCAAACTGTTTGGCTTCCTCTATCTTCCCTTGTGTTTGACCAATCAACAGCTGTTGTACCATGGCTCTAAGGTCTTGTTCCTGGCCTTGGTTAGTCTGAAACCCTGGTGGGGGACACAACTGGGGCTGGAACACCTGTTGCTGTTGTTTGGGGACATAGTTTTGGTGCTGTTGAGGCTGTTGAGGAGGGTAGACTTGATCTTGTGGGTTGGCCACATTTGTGCTCCTATAGGACAGATTATTGTTCCTAAACCCTCCTTGGTTATAACCCTTGAAACCTCCTTGGTTTTGCATATAGCATAACTCAGCAAACTCATTCTCTCCCTCTTGAACTGGAGGCTCCTCTTCACTAACAAAGTGAATAGACTTTTGCTGACTTAGCAAGATCCTATCAAGCTTTTCATTCACCATTTTCAGATCCTTCTTGTACTTGTCTTCTTGATCAGTTGATGATGACCTTATGGTTCTGTCATAGTCCTCATTGTAGTTCCCATCAGACTGTGCAAGGTTCTCTACTAACTCCCAGCCTTCTTCCACATTCTTGTTGAGGAAGTTTCCATTGGAGGCTGTATCAAGAAGCATTCTGAACTTGGGAAGCACTCCTCTATACAATGTGCTCAACAAAGACTCCACACTGAAACCATGATGAGGACATTGAGTTTGGTATCCCTTGAATCTCTCCCAAGCTTCACAAAAGCTTTCATTACTCCTTTGAGCAAATCCAGAGATCTCATTCCTTAGTCTTGCTGTCCTAGAATTGGAGAAAAACTTGGCCAAGAAAGCCTTCTTGCATGCATCCTAAGTGGGGATTGCACCAGTAGGGAGAGTCTTTTCCCATAAATGAGCCTTGTCCCCAAGTGAGAAAGGGAACAACCTCAGCTTGAAACCATCTTCACTTACTCCATTGATCTTGGTAAGACCACAGATTCTGTCAAACTCATCAAGATGATCTAGTGGATCCTCCATAGGCAATCCATGGAATTTATTGGCCTGAATCATTGAGATCAATCCACTCTTGATCTCAAAGTTGTTGTTGGCAACAGTTGGTGGCACAATGCCAGCTCTTTGGTTGTGAGTGTTGGGTGCATCTCCAGCACCAATGTTCCTTGGTCTCTGAACCTGATCCTGTTGATCCATAGCTACTATAACCTCTTGTTGTTGCTGAACAACTCTCCTTTGCTTAGCTCCTAAACTCTTGGTCTTGTTGTTGATGTTGTCAATAGGCCTAAGAAGATTGTCCTTTCCTTTAGACCTTGTGTGCATTAACAGACACAAACGATTTTTGCTAGGCAAGCGACTGAGCACAGGCTCAAGTAGGAGGTCAAGTCGACTGGAAAATGATGGTTATAGAGATCCGGCTTCTGGCTCGAGCAGGTGCTCGATCACGACTCGGTCGAGTGGTGGTCGAGTGACTGGTCGAGTGGTACCTGAAATGGAACTTCAACCCAGAAACAGAAGATTCGAGTACAGCAACCTCACAAGCGTATAAAAGAACTTAATCTTAGACTAATATGGATCCTAAATGTCACAAAAACACACTCAAATGGGCAACGGCGCCAAATTGAAACAAGATTTATATTGTGGTGTGAATGATGATGTATGCAATGGTGAGATATGAATGGAATGATGGATGGGTGTTTCAATTCCCCTTATGCTATTGCAGTACAAGAGGTATCAATCCTAAATGAGTGTTTGTGAACAATTAAGATATGCATATGAATCTAAGTTAAGACAAATGTAAAGATTGTTTGTCACTAACAATCCTAGGAAGAAAATGTAAAATGCAGAAAATAAACTACAAGAACTAACAACTAGATGCAAATGAAACTGAATGATTGAAACAGTGATAAAGCAAGAACAGAAACAGAGACTACTACTAATGAACTAATGCAAGATAATTAATGAACTGAAAACTAAATGTATGCAACTGGAATGAAACAGGAATGAAACAAGACAAACACAAATCATAGACACAGAGTTCTGGGGATGAACTCGAGCAGCACTCGACCGAGTGTAGGTCGAGTGGGTGGTCGAGCTAGACTAGACGCAGAAACAGAGCAATGCAATAAAAACAGAGTAATGCTAAATCCAATCAAACAACAAGCAAGCAACAGGATTAAGACTAAGATTTCAATAAACAAAGAAGGTCCTGAGGATGGATTCATGGGATGGACTAATCATTGTGGTTATCTAACTTGGTCAACAAATCTCAAGCAAACTTTGAGCTAACCTCTAGACATATTAATCTAAGACAAGTTTCTCCCACTCTCATGGTCAAGAAACAATCAAACCTATGCAATTCTAGACTTGTTCTCACACAGTAAAGAATCTACACAAGCAGGCATTAAGCAATACATCTCAAACCAAACAAGACCTCTAATCTCTTAGCAAGCCTAATGGTAAGCTCTAGATCTAGCCTTATCTATGCTTCCTAAACATTGGTGTGATGCTAAGAAGCTTGAAATCAGACTCTACCCTCTCAGATATAGAATCAGCATTAAGATCATCTACCCTAGAAGAGATCTACAACAATCAAGCTTGACCAAGTCACACAAACCACAAGATCAATCCATCCTAACCCATCCTCAAGATCCTAAGGAAACTACTCACAACAATACATGGTGATCAAAGTCAAAAACCCAGAAAATATTGAAACTTGCATTATTAGAAAGATTAAACAAAGATCTTCAATATTGATGAAAGGATGAAACTCAAATTCTCAATATCTTGAAAGTTATAGAACCAACAAAATATAAGAATCTAGTCTTCTTTTTTAAGGAAGTACAAGATCTTAAAAATAAAAATGCAAAAGGAATAAAACTAAAAAAGGTAAAAACTAGGTTTAGGGAATATCTAAAAAGTTGCACACTTTGGTGGCTGCAGGTACAAGGCCTTATATAGGTGAGGAGGTGGAAGCCCTAAAAATAGAAAAAGTCAAAGTAGTCAACGGCTCGGTCAACTCGACCAGTGCTCGGTCGAGTCCATGGTCGAGCTGGCTTCTCTCGTGCACACTCCACTCGGTCGAGTCCATCTACCCACTCGGTCGAGTGCTTGGTCGAGTTGGACTCTGGACCTTGGTTCTTCAGCCTTAACTCTCTTGCTTTCCCTTCAAGATTGCTTCACTTCTCCTCAGGATTGTTTCCATGCTCCTTAAGCTTCAAAATCACTTGTTTATGCATGAAAAGATGCAAATGCAATGCAACTAAACTCTAATGCATGATTTGGCCTAAAGCTACACAATAATGATGAAAATGGCTAGCAAAAGATGCAAAAGATGTGAATAAACTAAGGGAAAACATGGTAAAATATATGAACATCAATTATTAAGGATGTATTGCAAAAAATTGTATATTTTCCAGCTGATGATGATGATGATCATGTTTATTTTTGGTACGGGTTGCAGTATTCGAAATATACACCAAAATTTTAACAACACCATAAAAGAGTGGCTAACTAATTTTTATGGAAAATACTAATATTATACAATTAAAGTTTTATTACCTAAACGAGTTTATTATTTGACTGAATATATGTTTTACAGTGTTTTTGAAGTAATTTAATTTACTACTTAAGTACATATACTTAAAGAAATAATAATTGAATTTTGAGAAAAATTCATGTATATTTATGGTATTAAGACAAGAAATAGTCTGTGTAAACTGAAACAAGTAATTCAAATAGTGAAAACAATATATTGAACAACTTTTTTAAAAAAAAGAGAAAGAAATTTTAGATAAAAGTATAAAATCAAAAAAAATATTGGTAGAAAAATTCAAGTGTCAAGCTTTCACTAATTTGGATAAGAATTTACTATGCGACAGTTAATTAACCACTTTGGAACGGGCACTTTGAAATTTTGGGATTTTTGAAAACAGTTATATACTTTTTTTAAACTATAATTATTTGGATAGTTTCAACTAACTAACAAAAATATATTCAACGAGAAATTTGGTATCCCATCTAATTTCTTACCCATCTCTTTTAATAAACATTGTCTAATGGATAATTATATAAAAAAGAACAAAGAGAAAAAATAACCGGATGGATATGGGACGAGACGAGACAATGGGATGAGACTAGACGAGACGAGAGAAGATGGGTTGGAACATGTGGAGATAGGACGGGACGGGACGTACATTCCCGTTCTAAAGTAAATATAATTCTTAGTCTTACGAATTTAAAATTTATATGAAATATTTGTTCCGTGCTATAGCACGGGTTACTACCTAGTCTTCAGAATAAAATGTCTTCAAATTCAAAAATAAAAAAAGAAAAAATATTTCATACATTTAGACAATAATATCCTAAGTTTAAAGACACCAAAACTTATTTAAGTAATAATTTTCTTCGTTTACCATTATTTTTTTTAACTTTAAGACATCTTTTCTGAAAGATGAGGAATGGAGATGGTCTTACAATTTCTGTGTGAAATCTTAAAGAGCCATCAGCAATAGTGATTTTTATCACTATATCTTAAAATTAATATAATCCTACTTGGTGCACAAAAAAAAAAATATAATCTTTCTTTATGACTGGTAATAAATCTTTCTTAGACCATTAAGTATATATATATATATATATATATATATATATAAAGAGGGCTCTATTCTACTAAATTATGTTTTAGTGGCCTCTATATCAAAATCAAATAGTAAAGAATTCCTTAAATATTAGTTAAGATCTCTTTTTTACATTATTTAAGGTCCTTTTAAAGACGATATGGGATTCTAACATTTCCAAAGACACAACCAATCATCGAACGAAAACAAAGCGAGGAAAAGAAAGAAACAAACATACTTGTCTCAACTATAGAGGTTACTTTAGTACATATATAGGCTACAGAGACTACTTTAGCACACACACGCACAACCCTATATATAGGCTAAGATTGTGATGTAATTTTATACAAGAACTAAAGTGAAAAAGAAAAGAAAAAAGTTTGATCGATGATTGTGAGAGATGATGGGACCAAACTGTTATATATTATTTTAACTTACCAAAAAAAAAATTTTATGTCATCTGTTCCTGTCTTGACTATAAAGTGCTGTGTTATTGATTTGTTTTTCCAACTTTTTAGGTGGTTTGGGAAAGCTGTGTCTCTATTTCTTTCTTTGGCTGTTTCAGTCGTAAGTGTCTCTTTCAGTCTTCCACTTACGTGATTTTAGTGGTTAAGCTCTTTTGTTTTCTTGGCCCGTAAGTTTCTCGCCCACACGAATTGGGAGAAAAGCCATTTGTTTTCTTGACTGAAAAGTGTAAAGGGTCTCTCTATTACGTAAGATTGTTTTTGTTTGTCTTGTTGTATAGTAGAGAAGTAATCTTGATGATATTTGAGTCTATGATTCACGTGTCCTAGTTTTAAGGTTTACTTATGGTCTTATGCTGCTGAACAGATTAACCAATAATTAATACAATAATACTGTTAGGTAGCTTAGAAAGAAAAAAAAAACATTACTTCTTAATTATATCTCAACCCCATGCAGTACCAATACAAGGTACTAAAATACTACATATCAAGCTCTTCATGATAGCTTTAGGCAATTTGCTTTATGTATATATAATCAGACTTTTTGTGTTTCACACACAAGCTACATCAGATTAATAAGTACACAACCATTTTTTTTTCTTTTTTTTCAAATAAATTTACACATCAAATAGTGTTTTCTTGTTAGCTATGGTACACTCTCTCATCCCTTTGTTGCCTATCATAGTGTATCTTAATCTCCCTACTCTCCAAACCATTTAAAATAGGCTCGGAAAATTATCCGGGATCCAAGATCCATTCCGTATCAAAACCAATCTGATGATCAGATTCTGATCTTAGTTTATCTCAAACAAACTTACAATTCTTTATCCAAAATAAGAAAACTCATAAGTTCAGCAAATTTAGAAAAAAACGCAGACGTACGTAAAAATGACTAATTTACTAATATATGGTCTCAATTTGAGACAGATCGCTCGCTGGATACATTTATAGTTACATACTAGAGCGTAGAGCCACTAAAACATCATCTACGCAACGTCGTCTCTAAAACAAGAAAAAGGACTCTGAATCTGAAGCTGCATATCACTTATTACGTGCTTAAGCTCAGAGGTTTCCTCTTTGAGCTGAGCATTCTCTTCAATAACCTTTTCGTGAGACTCCAAGACGCGGTTAAGCTTATGAAGCAACTGATGATTCTCATTCCTAAGCCACAACACCTGTGACCAAAGGTCATCCACTTGTCTTTGCTTCCTCATACGAGATCTCCTTGCCGATTCTCTGTTCGATACCTTCCTTCTTTGCTTCCTCTCATTGACTATATCGCTATGATTCTCTTCTGCTTCATCTGAGGTCGAGTTGCTCAAACTCATGAACTGTGGGGAGTTGACACTAGTTTGGAAGGTGTAGAAAGGATTGGGGTTTTGTCCTTCGACGCAAAATGGCGAGGATGTAGGGAAATGGGAAAGGTACGAAGGTGGGCAACCATGGAGGCTGAAAATGTTCATGGATGGTTGCATTATCGGCGACTGCTTGGGACGCAAGGTTAGGGTTTTCTTTCTTAGATGATTAGAGAGAAGAAAGATAGTAGGACTTGCGAGTTGTGTGATGAATGTTTGATGTGTGTGTGTGTGTGTTGAGAATAGGTGGTTCATATAGACTAGTAGGGGACAGTGTGGACCATTGTTTCTTCATTTGGGTCAAACCAATAGAAAAGCATCTAACAATCATGCAACTAAAATGCGTATCTTTTTTAACAATAAAAACTAAAATGCGTATCTTTATATAATTAATGAAAAAAAATATATATTAGAAGACAAAAAAAGATTGTTAACTTTAAGTTTTAGAAGAAAAAAAATGCAAAGAGGGAAAAACAAGATTATTAGAACATAACATTATATATATTAGATCAATTATTATACTAGACCAAACAATTTTTTTTTTTATCTTACAAATTAATTGTGGTAAAATAAAATGGAAAATTATATAAGAAGAAATAAACAAATTCGAAAACTACTGCAATTTAATCTTAGAAATAAATGGTAAAAATGTTAAAGTATAAAAATATTTTTTGTAGAAAATAAATTAAAGTGTACCAAACAATTTTTTTATTTGGCAAATAAAAGTAAAAATTGTTTGCCGGAAAAAAAAAGGAAGAAACAAAAAACCCTTCCAATATTTTATTTTTCACCTACAAAATTATTGATTACGATCAATTAAGATTTCAAAGAAATGGTAACAGAAAGAAAAACAAAAAAAGAAATACTTTTACTTTAGAAAAAAAGAAAGAAAGAGAGTAAATATTAGATCAATCTTGAATTAATAATTCCTATTTAAGAAAAAAAGAAGAAGAAGTAAAAATTAGATCAAAATATCAAGAAAATTGGCAAAACATTTCTTGACCTTACAAATAAAAATGATTTTTTTCTTTTCCAAAACGTATTAAAACATTAAATTTTCGTTCAAAATGTATATATTGTTACAAAAGTCAAGACTTTACGTATGGAAGTGAAAATGGAGCCCAATTGTTATTATAACTCACAGTAATATTTGTTTCAATTTTTATCTATAAATACCAATGTATTCGTTCATATGAAATACATGTTATTACGAATGCAAGAGAACGCATGTAAATTCCTCTCCTTCTCCTACTCTTCTCATTACATATATATAGATATATATTACAAAATTCATCATATATTTATTACTTAAATAAAACACGTTATCAGCACGATCACTCTGCCAAGTTCACGACCACTTTATCAAGATGATATTTATTATTACAGGAGCGCGGCTCTGCCGCCCCATGGCATTTTAATGCATAATGATTTATTTACTGCTTTGATTTATTTTTCTATTATGGATGACTTTAGTCACCATAATTTAATTATAGTTTTTATGGATGACTTTAATCACCATAACATATTTATTGCTTTTATTTATGATTTAATTTACTACTTTAAGTGTTTAACATGGATGATTAAAAGTCACCATATTTTATTTATTGTTCTAATTTATTACTTTAACATGGATGATTAAAAGTCACCATCTTTTATTTATTGTTCTAATTTATTGATTTAAACATGGATGATTTAAATCACCATAATTTACTTACTGTTTTTTTTATTGCTTTAATTTATCATGGATGATTTAATCACCATATAATTATCATTTTATTATTTTTATAAAAGGAGGCTCTGCCACCTAAATATATATACATATATATAATTTTATACTTTTAACTAATACATATTATTGTAGATCAATTATATGAAAATTTTCTTAGAAAATAATTTGATTTATTATTTTAAGTCTCAACGGTCATAAGTGAAAAAAATTAGATAAATTTTAACTTTTCTCACTTTTCAAACGGCTACTTAAACGGCTAATGAACAGTGAAATTAATCTATATATACACTCATTTTTACTCATCTATTTCACTCAAATTTTTCATCTCTTTCAAAAATCTTCCTAAGAAATTAATTAGTTTTACTAGGAAAAATGATTCATCCATTCTTAGTTTTTGTAATAGGTTTTATAATTGTTGCTATTTACGGTTTACTCTTTGGAGAGTTTTCTCCCGAAGAATTTTTGATGGTTCTTATTTTATTTTTTTATGTAATTGTGTTTCTTGTAATTGCGCTACTTATGCAAGCACCTCCTATGTTTTAAAATTAAAATAAATGAAATCTCTAATTATGTTTTTATGATTTTATTTTATAGAAAGAAAGAAAAACAAAATGGCAAACATCGAGAAGCTCCAATTCCCGGCCTTAGATATCACTGGAGCTAACTTCATATCTTGGACTACCAATGTCGAATTACATCTACAGTCTTATGGGTTAACTGAAACCATAAAAGATAATAATAAATCGACGGACCAAGAAAAGGCAAAATCGGTGATCTTTCTTAGAAGACACCTTGATGAAAATGTCATATATGATTATGCACACATGAGAGATTCCAAAGAGTTGTGGAAGTCTCTGAAGGATCGATTTGATCATCAAAGGGACATAACTCTCCCACTTGCTCGGGATGAATGGCAAAGTCTAAGATTCCAAGACTTTGACAAGGTGATGAATTACAATTCAGCCATGTTGGGAATTGTCGCTAAGCTAAGATATTGTGGTGAAACCATCACTGAATCTCAGATGCTTGAGAAAACGTACACCACGTTTCACAAGAATCACATCACTCTGCAGCAACAATATAGGTTGCGTGGATACACCAAATTCTCAGATTTGATTGTGGCGCTCTTAATAGCTGAAAAGAATAATGAGCTCCTCATCAAGAATCACATGTCTCGACCCACCGGATCAAAAGCATTTCCTGAGGTTAATGCATTGGATGTTAAAAATCTGGTGAGAGAAAATAGAGCTTTTCGAGGACGCGGTCGTCGAAACTATCGCGGACGCGGGAGAAGTTATAACCCTCAAAGTAGGAAGTCATACCAATAGATTCGCTCTGAACAGAGTCCGAAAGGAAAAGAAATCCAAGCAAACACCACCCAGAAACGTGAGAGTGCTTGTTTCAGATGTGGCACTAAGGGACATTGGTCTCAGGTATGCCGAACCCCTGCACATCTTTGTGCTCTGTACAAAGAATCCGCTAAGGGAAAAGGAAAGGAAGTGAACCTTGCGGAACATTCTGAGGGTACAACCCACCTTGAGGCTGCTGACTTCGCAAATGATCCTGATGAGGATGTCCTTGCAGAAAACTGAAATGCTTGTCTTATGAAACTCGAATTTCCGACAATTATGCCATAAATAAGTCGATGTTTGTTTGAAATTTCCCATATTTGTGTGCTTCTATTACCTATCTTGTATAATTATTGTGTGCTTTATGAATAAATTTGTTTTCAATTTCTATTAACCGATTATATTTATTTCACACAGAACCAAATGGATCACATTACAAGTGGAACATTATCTAAGACAAATCATGGAGACATTTGCATACCAGATAGTGGAACAACGCACACTATTCTGAAACATAAAAAATATTTCTCCGATCTGAAATCAACAAAGGTTATTGTTAATACAATATCAGGTCCCACCGACTTAATTGAAGGGACTGGTAAAGCAAATTTTGCATTACCTAACGGGACCAAGTTTTCAATAAACAATGCATTATTTTCTCCAAATTCAAAGAGGAATTTGTTGAGTTTTAAAGACATATACCTTCAGGGATATGACACTCAGTCTGCAACTGAGAATGGAAAGAAGTTCATGTACATTACTTCTGAAAAATCGGGGAAAATACATGTATTGGAAAAATTACCAAGACTCCCGTCAGGTTTGCACCATACATACATAAATTCAATAGAATCACACCTTGTGATCAAAAGAAATCAAAATGATTTCACATTGTGGCATGATCGCCTTGGTCACCCAGGCACCACAATGATGCGAAAAATTATAGAGAGCTCACATGGACATTCACTGAAACCCCAAGAGATTTATCAGGGGAATAAAATGACATGTGTTGCATGTTCTCTAGGAAAACTGATTATAAGGCCATCGCCAACCAAAATCGATAAAGAATTACCAAAGTTTCTTGAACGAATTCAAGGTGACATTTGTGGACCTATACACCCACCATGTGGACCATTCTATTATTTCATGGTAATGATAGACGCGTCTAGTAGATGGTCACATGTTTGTTTGTTATCATCTCGAAATATGGCATTTGCGAGATTTCTGACTCAGATAATCAAACTAAGAGCTCAGTTTCCTGATTATCCAATTAAAGGAGTTAGATTAGATAACGCTGGTGAATTCACGTCCCAAGCATTCAATGATTATTGTATGGTAACAGGGATCAATGTTGAACACCCTGTTGCCCATGTGCATACACAAAATGGATTGGCAGAATCTTTAATTAAACGTCTGCAATTAATTGCAAGACCATTGATCATGAGATCAAAACTACCAACCTCAATATGGGGACATGCTATTTTGCATGCTGAATCACTTATACGCATAAGGCCAAGTGCATATCATAATTATTCTCCACTACAATTAGCATTTGGTCGAGAACCAAATATTTCTCATCTAAAAATATTTGGTTGTGCGGTATATATACCGATTGCACCCCCACAACGTACTAAAATGGGACCACAGAGAAGGTTGGGAATATATGTTGGTTGTGACTCTCCGTCAATTATACGATACCTAGAACCTCAAACTGGTGACGTATTTACTGCACGTTTTGCAGATTGTCATTTTGATGAAAAAGAATTTCCGGTTCTAGGGGGAGAAAATAAAAAGATGGAAAAGGATATCAAATGGTGTGTACCATCGCTGTTACACCTTGATCCTCCCACAAAGCAGTCAGAACTAGAAGTTCGACGAATTATGCATTTACAGAGTATAGCCAATCAACTACCTGATGCATTTGTAGATATCAAGACGGTAACTAAATCACATATACCAGCAGCAAATGCTCCTGCTAGAATTGAAATCGCACAAGAACATGGGAAAATTGATGAAACACATGAGTCTAAAATACGCTTAAAGCGTGGTAGACCAATTGGTGCGAAGGATAAAAATCCTAGAAAAAGAAAGGAAGTTGAAAAACATGACGCTCCCAAAATGACAGAAAATATTATGGAAAAAACGAATCATGATTCTTCCACCAATATAGAGCAGCATGAATCTGAAGAAAATCATGAGATTTCTATCAACTATATTTATAGTGGAAAGATATGGAATCGAAAGAAAATGGATGATGTTTTTTCCTATCTTGTTTCAAAGGAAATAAATGAAGAAATCGAAGATCCAGAACCAAGGTCAGTATATGAATGTCAAAAGAGACATGACTGGATAAAATGGAAAGATGCAATACAAGTAGAACTTGATTCTCTTAATAAAAGAAATGTATTCGGATCAATTGTGGCCACACCTAAGGGTGTAAAACCTGTTGGTTATAAATGGGTTTTCGTCCGAAAACGTAATGAAGAAAATGAGATAACAAGGTACAAAGCTCGTCTTGTGGCCCAAGGTTTTTCTCAAAGACCTGGGATTGATTACGAGGAAACATATTCTCCCGTTATGGATGCTATCACATTTAGATTTTTAATGAGTCTAGCAGCTGATAAAAATCTAGAGATGCGTCTCATGGATGTTGTAACGGCATATTTATATGGATCATTAGATAGTGATATCTATATGAAAATTCCTGATGGATTTAATATGCCTAAAACGTTAACTTCTAAACCAAAAGAATTATGTGCAATAAAATTACAAAGATCATTATATGGTTTAAAGCAATCTGGGCGTATGTGGTATAATCGTCTTAGTGAGCACTTAACTAAAGAAGGATATGTGAATAATCCTCTATGCCCTTGTGTTTTTATCAAGAGAACAATATCCGGATTTGTAATTATCGCGGTCTATGTTGATGATCTAAATATCATTGGAACTCAAGAGGAAATACAGAAAGCAACAAACTATTTAAAAGGAGAGTTTGAGATGAAAGATCTCGGACAAACAAAGTTTTGTCTTGGTTTACAAATTGAACATTCTCATAAGGGAATATTTGTACACCAATCCACATACACTAAAAGAGTTTTAAAACGCTTTCATATGGATAAAGCAAATCCTCTCAGTACACCAATGGTCGTTAGATCACTTAATATTGAAAAGGATCCCTTCCGACCACATGAAAGAAATGAGGAGATACTTGGTCCTGAAGTACCGTATCTAAGTGCAATTGGAGCACTAATGTACCTTGCAAATTGCACTCGACCTGATATATCATTTGCAGTTAACCTTTTGGCAAGGTTCAGCTCATCTCCTACACAAAGACATTGGAATGGGATAAAACATGTCTTTCGTTATCTTCAAGGGACTATTGATTTAGGATTATTTTATCCTAAAGACTCAAAGGGTCAAATGGTGGGTTTTGCAGATGCAGGATATTTATCAGATCCACACAAAGCTCGATCACAAACTGGATATGTTTTTATTGTTGGGGGCACCGCCATATCTTGGCGTTCTCAAAAACAGAGTTTAGTAGCTACTTCCTCAAATCATGCTGAAATCATCGCACTCCATGAGGCAAGTAAAGAGTGTGTATGGCTTAGGTCAATAAGTCAACACATTATGTCAAGTAGTGGGATCAACGTAAATATAGAGCCAACTATCTTATATGAAGATAATGCTGCATGTGTTGCTCAGACTAAAGAAGGATATATCAAAAGCGATAGAACTAAACACATCCCTCCAAAGTACTTCTTATATACCCAAGAGCTTGAGAAGAATAAGGTACTTGAAATAAGATATGTTAGGTCTTCTGACAATGCAGCAGATCTTTTCACAAAGTCATTACCTACTTCAATATTCAGAAAACATGTCCATAACATTGGGATGCGTCATCAACGGAACCTCTGAAGTGTTACACTAAGTCATTCGAGGGGGAGCAGGTGTGATTGTACTCTTTTACCTTACTATGGTTTTTCTCAACAAGTTTCCTAGAAAGGTTTTTAACGAGGCAGTGAAACACATCAAAAGGACAAATGACAATGGACTCCAAGGGGGAGTGTTACAAAAGTCAAGACTTTACGTATGGAAGTGAAAATGGAGCCCAATTGTCATTATAACTCACAGTCATATTTGTCTCAATTTTTATCTATAAATACCAATGTATTCGTTCATATAAAATACACATTATTACGAATGCAAGAGAACGCATGTAAATTCCTCTCCTTCTCCTACTCTTCTCATTATATATATATAGATATATATTACAAAATTCATCATATATTTATTATTTAAATAAAACATATATTTTAATATTTTTGCTTCAGCGCCAACAAACAAACACAAAAACTCTAATTTCCCTCTCTTCCCTTCTCACCTCCCATTCTCTCTGCATCTTCCTCTTCTCCCCCAATTCGCAACAACCAATTCTCAAAATCTTCATCTTCTTCTCCATTGTCTCGAGAACTAGGGTTTTATACATTTACCCAAACCCCATTCTTCTCTTTCGTTCGTTCGTCATTCCGATCATCTTCCGAATTCACAACAACAACATCTGAAGAAGAAGATCTCAAGAAACAATCCAATTTCGCAAATCTAGGTTTCCAGTTTCTTACTTCTCTATCTTCGATTTGTTGAATCTGTTGAGAAATCGAACTTATTCGTTATCTAATTCAAGATTGCGATCATTGATTTCAGGAAAAAAAAAACAAAAATGAGCCGTGCTATTATACGAAGTTTTAACCTACCGTTGCTGCAAGAATCATCAGAGAGCGACGATGTAGAAGAAGGAGGAAGTGGAGAATTCAACGGAGCTTCGTTTACTGGTGCGGTGTTCAATCTCGCTACGACGATCATCGGTGCTGGTATCATGGCTCTTCCCGCCACGATGAAGATCCTCGGACTTATTCCTGGAATCGCGATGATCGTTCTCATGGCTTTCTTGACCGATGCTTCGATCGAGTTCTTGCTTAGGTTTAGTAACGTTGGGGATCAGAGATCTTACAGTGGCGTGATGGATGATTCTTTTGGCAAGCCTGGGAGAGTTATGTTGCAAGTTGCGATTCTCGTTAGCAACATTGGTGTTCTGATCGTCTATATGATCATCATTGGTACTTTTACTTTGAATATTTGGTTTTTAGATATTAGGGATTGGATCTAGTTTTTATAACTCTGGTTTATGCTTTGGATGTGAAGGTGATGTTTTGGCTGGGAAAGAAGAATATGGAATCCACCATGCTGGTATGCTTGAAGGATGGTTTGGTATCAATTGGTGGAACAGGAGAACTTTTGTTCTTCTCATTACTACTCTCACTGTGTTTGCTCCATTGACTTGCTTCAAGCGTATTCGTAAGTATTCTTCGGTTACAGAGAATTTGTGGTAAAGGTGTTGATATAATGGACATTGGTGTGAGTCTAATGGCTTTGTGTTTCCTTGCAGATTCTTTGAGGATCACATCTGCTATATCAGTTGCTCTGGCTGTTGTCTTTCTTCTCATCACTGCGGGGATTACTATCATAAAGCTGTTTACTGATGGTTTGATGATGCCAAGACTTCTACCTAATGTCACTGACTTGTCCTCGTTCTGGAGACTCTTCACGGTTGTTCCAGTGCTTGTCAATGCGTACATTTGTCATTATAATGGTATGTGGAGATGCTTCTTTGTTGTTAAGTTTTCATTTGGAGAATCAAGCAAGAACTGATCATGTTTTCGACTGGTTTTTGTTTCAGTTCATAGCATACAGAACGAGCTTGAAGACCCCACTCGGATCAAACCTGTTGTTCGATCAGCTCTTGCGATGTGTTCTTCTGTTTACGTGATGACGAGCTTATTCGGATACCTCTTATTTGGTGATGGTACACTCGATGATGTTCTTGCAAACTTTGACACAGATCTTGGAATCCCTTTTGGTTTGATTCTAAATGATGCAGTGAGGTTCAGCTATGCAGCTCATCTCATGCTTGTGTTCCCTGTTGTCTTCTATCCTCTGCGGGTTAACATCGACGGCCTCTTTTTCCCTGCTGCTCCACCACTTACTTCCTCCGAGTCTGATCTGAGGTTTGGCTCTATCACTGCTGGTCTCATTGCTGTAATCTTCTTGGGAGCAAACTTCATTCCAAGCATTTGGGATGCTTTCCAATTCACTGGAGCAACTGCTTCTGTCTGCATCGGTTTCATATTCCCTGCTGCTGTTATCCTAAAGTAAGATCCATTGATTCATAAGCTAAGATAGATAGGTTTTGGAACCTAATGGATCACTATTTGAATGGATATTTTCTTGTCTTTGTCTTTTCAGGGATCGTCATAACCAAGCAACAAGACGGGACAAGACTATAGCCATTTTCATGATCGTCCTTGCGGTTTTCTCCAATGCAATCGCCATTTACAGTGACGCCTACGCCTTGTTCAAGAAGAACACATACATATTTCCAATATGAAAAGCAGAGGATATAAGTTTTGTTTCTTCTCTCACTCACTCTATGTGAAACCATATATGAAGAGAGTTACTGGTGTGATACGATGTGTTTTTAGGATATTTTGAACTACATGAGATTAGTTGTAGAATCTCTGTATATAGAGAGACAAAGGGATCAGTTTTTTACTTCTATTCTTTTACACTGAAGAATTGTAAATACTTGCACATTAAAGGATGTTCAGCTTTAACACCATCTTAAGATGCGCTACACGAGAAAATTTTGGTACACTGATGACTTCGAATATAAGAAAGACTTGAGAACAGAGAGAGAGAGTCCCATAAAACAATATCCCAAGTAAAATATTGTACAATGTCATTGTGAATGTTAAGAATACAATAAAGAGTAACAAGTGTCTATTTTGAGTCATCGCACAGCTCCAAAAACAGAGTTATAAAGAAAGAGCCTGAGACAGAGGCTAAAGAAGAAGAAGAACTAGAGAAATGAAGAAAGTGTTGACTATTTCCATCTCTCTGTTCTTTGCTCAATTGCTGGAATCAGCCTGAGAAGGAAAGCATGGCCTCCACACAGTTTCTTTGCCAATATCCATTAATGCTATACCTTTTCTTGTCAGTTCCTCCCTAATCTGATCACTTTTCTCAAAATCTTTATTCTTTCGTGCCGTTATCCTTTCTTCTATTAACTGTGAAATATCTTCTTCTCCCAATTCTGCTCTTATCAGTGTTTTTAGTTTCATTTCTTTCAACACCTCGGCATAGGTCAGAGTAGTGAGCAAACCAAGTACATCAAGAACTTCCCTTGCTGCTTTCTCAATCTCGACGAGTGACACAAGCATCGACAGTCGCTGTTTCTTCTGCATTTTCTGAAAAATTGGAAATAACAGACAACTTTGGTATGCATAGTTGCGAAGGCAAGGATGCACAGATAAAGAAAAAGACAAGAGGCAAGAACCTTGAGCTTGCTGAGTGATGCGTTGATGAATTTCAATGCATCTTGGTAAGCACCCGTAAGTATATGAGCGGTATTCAAATCGTCTAACATCTTTGCTTCGAATTCACCCTTCAGCTTCTTAATGATGTCTTTGGCTTCTGGAGTCTGTTCAGCCTTTCCACCATCTTCAGACATTAATTCTCGATATGGTGTCAGACCTTCATCAAGATCTTGTAAAGTCTGATAAAAACAGATCAAATCGTTAAAGTCAGAACTGAATGACATTTTGTCTCACTTTTAATTTTATATTCTCATATTGCAACTGAAGAGAAGCTGATCAAATTGTTGGATAATTAAAAAACAAATCTGAAGCACTGCACCTGGTAAACATAGTATAAAGCTTCTGATGCATGCTCTAGCTGTGACTTTGAGAAGTTCAGAGGAGACCGGTACTGTGCACTCATCAAGAAGTGCCGCAAAGCCAACGGATGGTAGCTATCTGTCATCTACACAGATTGGAACAAAATATGAAAA
>NW_010921748.1:20613-48235 GCF_000633955.1 Camelina sativa
CTTCTGATGCATGCTCTAGCTGTGACTCTGAGAAGTTCAGAGGAGACCGGTACTGTGCACTCATCAAGAAGTGCCGCAAAGCCAACGGATGGTAGCTATCTGTCATCTACACAGATTGGAACAAAATATGAAAAACTGTCAATAATTCTGCGTTTAGCCACAGGAACACATCCAAAGAGAAAATCAAATATTATAGTAGGAACAGATAAGAAACATACTTCTCTAATCGTTCTAAAGTTTTTCTTTGATTTTGCCATCTTCTCGTTATTAATGGTGACATGCCCATTATGCATCCAGATGTTTACACCACTATCTTCACATGCAGCACATGTCTGGGCAATCTCATTTTCATGATGCGGAAATTTCAGATCTGCACCACCTCCATGAATGTCAAATTTCGGAGACAGATAATGAGCACTCATTGCACTGCACTCGATGTGCCATCCTGGTCTTCCTGGACCCCAAGGGCTCTCCCAACTTGGCTCATCAGGTTTTGCAGCCTGCATAGATTTATGTTCACTTCATCAGAAACAGTAACCCTCAAATTGCTGATACAAAGATGTAAGTTGAAAAATATATTGATTTTCGAACCTTCCATAGTGCAAAATCAGCAGGGTTACGCTTTCTCGAATCAACAGCAACACGCTCACCAGCTCTTGTATGTTCCAACATTTGCCCAGATAATTTCCCATAGTTGGGTGATTTGTCAACCGAAAAGAACACATCGCCTTCCACTACATACCCACAATCTTTCTCAATGATCTGAAACAGGCCAGCAGCATATGGAGGATCATACAAACTACTTATACATCCAACTTATCACAATCTTTCAACCAACAACATTTAAGGAGACCAAAGAAGAAAAGAATGAAGAATGCGAGTTCTCTTATCAAGCCAACATACCTTTTCAATCATCTTTATTATGTGGTCCATATGGTCGCTGACACGAGGCTGGTGGGTGGGAAGGAGGCACTGGAGAGCACCCATATCTACCAAATATTCCTCGCAAAATTGATTACTCAATGCTAACGGTTCCATACCACGCTCATTAGCACGATTGATGATCTGCAGAGATCCCAAAATTCAGATTCTAAAACATAATATGAACCCTAAACATAAGAGAACAGCAAATGAAAAAGAGACTAGTAGCTTTCATTCGTTCACTAAACAAGAAGAACCTTGGTTCAAAGCCATACCTTGTCATCAACATCTGTGAAATTGCGTACAAAATTAACTTCATAACCCAAATGCTTCAAGTATCTGCATATGCCATAACCAATCAAAATTACTGATAATTAAATGCCAAATCCACCAGTAACATTCCTTAATCCAAATATTCTTATCTTCAAATCTAAGTTATGCGATCGAGTTTAACAACTGCGTAACCCCAAATTTGACCTTATCGAATCTAGCATATTCGACTCACCAAAACCTTACTGCAACTAATTTCTTATAGGGGAAGAAGAGACGAGACCTGTAAAGAACATCGAAGGAAACGGCGGCGCGAGCATGTCCGATATGGCTGAAATCGTAAGCAGTGATACCACAGACATACAATCCGATTTTGCCGGGAGTGATCGGAATCAGCACTTCCTTCTGCTGCGTCATTGTGTTGTAGAGCTTCAATTCCATTTTCTCCGCCTCCATATCTCGCAATCACCACACCACAACCACAGCTCCACGGCGAAGTAAACAAATTTGATAAAACCCTTTTTTTCTTATCTTTTTTTTTTTTTTTTTTTTTTTTTTTTTTTTTTTGGTAACTTTATTTTCTTCTTCTGTTACTTTATTTTTCGTTTCTGAACAGTTACTCTCTCTGTAGGTCGGGCCCAACCCATCTAGTTTATAAAAGCCCATATTCAAATCCGGATTTGAACCCGGTACCCGACCCGAGCTACAACACTTGCCGCCTCGTTGATCTCTTTCTAATCTTCGGCCAAGTTTCTGAATCCTTCCCCATCTGCAACCACGACTACATCGCCGATGGATCCTCCTCCGCCGCGAAACCCTAGCCATGATTCTGAACCTGAACCGAACACCACGTCGATATCTCAGAGCGACGAATCTGCAACCGTAACGGAAGTCGCGTCGATGAACCCTCCACCTCCCAGAAACCCTAACCAACCTGATTTGAAGACAACGGAAGTAGTAGAACCCAAGCTAATTGAAGAATCTGCCTCTGTAGACGCGAATAAGCCAGTTCGTGCTCGAACCGTGAAGCAGAGTCCTGTCCCCTACACTATTCCGGAGTGGAGTGGCCCTCCCTGCCACCAATTTCAGCTTGAAGTTCTCAAGGAAGGCGCCATTGTCGACAAATTAAACGTGTAAGTAAGCTTTTTTATCGCATTCTGAAGATTTAGGCTTTTGATTTCGCTGGAGTAGTAAAGTGTTTGAATGGTTCTAGTTTAGGTTGAGATTGAATTAGGAAGGAAAAGGTTGTAATTCGTATGTTTTTTTTTTCTCTTTGCAGCTATGACAAAGGAGCTTACTTGTTTGGACGTGATGGTATCTGTGATTTTGCTCTTGAGCATCCCTCAATTTCACGGTTTCATGCAGGTGATTATTTATCTTACTGCTCATTTCAAGGTCTTACTGTTTTCAATTTTGGATTACGTTTCAAGGTCTTATTGTTTTGGTAATGATTTTGCCAGTTATTCAGTACAAGAGAAGTGGAGCTGCGTATATATTTGATCTTGGCAGTACGCATGGAACGACTGTTAATAAGAATAAGGTGTTATATCTGTGGCTTCAATATTATTATTCTTTTGATTGAGCTTTGATTAGCTGGCTTATAGTGTTTTTCTATCGGTGTTGTATGATTTTTGCAGGTGGATAAAAAGGTTTTTGTGGATTTGCATGTTGGTGATGTTATTCGCTTTGGCGGGTTAGTATATATTTCTGTTAAGCTCATGATGATTACCTTGGTCGGTTCTGCTTTGATTTTCCTGAGCTCTTTTCTTTGTTTTTAATGTAGTTCGACTCGATTATATATTTTTCAAGGACCCTCGGACTTAATGCCACCAGTAAGATACACATTTCACTTTACACAATCTAATTTTTGGTTTGGAATATTTTTTGGCATCGAGCCTTAGTTATTTGATGTCTTTTTAATTTACTTGTGGTTTGGATTTTTAGGAGAAAGACTTACAATTATTCAGAGAAGCAAAGATGAGAATGGAAATGTCAGAAAGAGAAGCTTCACTGCGACGAGCAAGACAGCAAGCATCCATAGCTGATGGTGTTTCATGGGGCATGGGGGAAGATGCTATTGAAGAAGAAGAGGTAATAATGACTATTGTATCTGTTAGTGGTTGTGGACTTTAGTGTCTCAATCTTTCTGACTGACCTTGTTTCTTCTATAATTTGGACAAAGGATGATGTTGAGGAAATTACGTGGCAAACATATACCGGGGAACTCACTCCAAAGCAAGAAAAAACTAAGGAGAAAGTACTGAAACGGTTGGAGAAGGTTAGTTTTTTTCGTTCTCATTGACTTTTTCCTATGCAAAATCATATATTTTCTGATGCTTCTTAATGACCTGAGTCTCTTGGATTCTCATTATAGTTTATAGACTGTTCCAACTTTCTTTTATTCATAATATAGACTACTCCCACTTTGCATCACTTAAGAGGGATGTTTACTTCTGTGTAGATTGGCCATATGAAGAAGGAAGTAGCAGCTATTCGAGCCAAAGACATTTCCCAGGGTGGATTGACACAAGGACAACAAACGCAGATTGCCAGGAATGATCAGAGAACAGCTGAGGTAACCGTTTTGTTAATATGAAGTGTCCTTACGACAATGTTTTACTTTTGGTTGCAAAATCTCATTTGACTCTCCATTTCTATTAAATGTATGATAGCTTCTGGAAGAACTTGAGAGCTTGGAAGAGACTCTGAATGACAGCATCCGAGAAAGTTTGGGTGCGAAAACAGGGAGAAAACCCCACGGAAAGAAGAAAGGAGCGGTGGTAGATGAGGAAGACTTGTCGAGGTAATCTTTCTTCTGTCTCAGCTATTTTTCTCTAGGGGATCTTGTGGTATGCTTACCTGTGTTTCAATCAAAGGCTGTTTCAAGTGTTCGACCTCTAATTTTACATCTTCATGTAAACTAGTTTGTGTCTGTTGTGTTGTGATTCTCATACTATTATGTTCGTTTCAGTGATGAAGATGACTTCTATGATCGGACCAAGAAGAAACCATCAACACAGAAAGGCAGCGAAAACCAAACTGTAGAAACTGTTGATTCACTTCTAGATAAGAGAGACAATGTCTTAAAAGAAATAGAAGAAAAGAATGAACAACTTTCAACAGAGAAGAATAAGATGGAGATAGAGAAAGTCACAGAGGTTGCATCTGGAGACTCCCTTGATGCCCTTGATGCATTCATGACCGGCCTATCTACAACGCTTGGTAATTTACTTATTCTTTTGTGTCTTTTAATCTATATTTGCGTTTTAGTTCACATTTAGGAAAAAATTGTGAATGATCTGAAAGAATTTTCCTTTTATTGGTGTCAGTGCAAGATAAAACCGCCCAGATCCAGCAAGAGTTGTCTACTCTTGAGTCAGAATTAAGCAGAATCTTGTACCTTCTAAAGATTGCTGACCCAACTGGAGAAGAGGTTAAGAAAAGGGAGTTGAAATCACAAGAACCAAAAATGATGAAATCTGAAAAACCTCCTGTAGAAAAGAAAAGTCTACCTTTGAAACCAGCTGATACTGTTGAGCATAAGGAGAAAGAAGTGAGCAAAGATTTATTGGACTCAGACAATAAGCCGGAAGCAGAAAAGAAAACAAGTGAACCAGCTGAAGAGAAGAAGACCGCTGTGTACGTTCCATCAAAACCCCAATGGCTCGGTTCCGCTGCAAATAAAGCCACAATAGAAGAGAAAAAAACTGAGACTGTAACTACTACTACTGATAGCGCAGATGATGCTGATGGGTTTGTTGACTATAAAGATAGGAAGAAGATTCCTTTAACCACCACCACTGGAATTGAAGGTGCAACAGGATTGATAATAAGAAAACGTAAGCAAGAAGACAAGATTCAAGAAGAAGATGATAAGTCAAAGGAAAAGCAAGCAGAGGTCATGGCACAGGACGCGGTTGCTCTCTTATTGAAGCATTCTGTAGGACATCATGTAAACGAAGAAGACGAAGAACTCAGTAAACAGGACGAAACTAAGCAAGGAAGTGGCAATAGTAGAAAGAAGAAGAAGAAGACGGCTAAAAAAGTAGTTGGTCCTGATAAACCAGAGTATCTGAATGAAAGCAAAGATTATGATGATTCATGGGTACCTCCTGCAGGTAAAGTAAAACAATGTTTAAAAATACATTATGCATTTTAAATCAAATCCAGTTTTAGGAAATGAGTATATGGCTAATGAGTAATGCAATAACTTGAAATGTGCAGGACAATCTGGTGATGGACGAACATCTCTGAATGACCGATTGGGATATTGATCGAGTCCCCGGAGCAAACTATGGGATTGAGGGGAGGTTGAAGTGGCTTTAACATCTGTTAGTTTTACATCACCCGTCTGGTTATTTCTTGGTCAAACACTGTAAATTCATACTAAATCCAGAGCTTCCCTGATTGAATTTTTTAAAATGAAATTTTACGTGCGACTTAAGAACTCGTAAATAGTAATATTTTATAACAGGGTGTGCCATTATATAATGCTTACGTCTTTCTTTCTCTCTCTCTCAAAAGTCAAAAGTGAATAAGCCTTTACCATTTATTCATAGAGCTTATCCAAACACAGAGTTTTCTCCTATGGAATCTTCTCGAACTTGGAGATACAGCGTCTTCCCAAGCTTCCATGGGCAAGATGTTCGTAAGACTTTTCTGTCCCATTTACGCCGACAGTTTAACTCAAAAGGGATTACGATGTTTGATGATCAAGATATCGAGAGAAGCCAGACCATAGCCCCTGCTCTCATAGAAGCGATTAAAGAATCGAGGATATCTATCGTGGTTCTCTCAAAGAACTATGCTTCCTCAAGTTGGTGCTTGAATGAATTGGTGGAGATATTGAAGTGCAAAAATTTAGTGATGCCAATCTTCTACCAAGTTGATCCATCCCATGTTCGGAAACAGATAGGAGATTTTGGGAGGGCTTTCAAAAAAAGTTGTGCAAGTACCACAAAGGAGGAGAAGCAGAGATGGATTCAAGCTTTAATCGATGTGAGCAACATAGCTGGAGAACACTTGCTAAACTGGTTTGTTTTCTTTAGATCGATTAGTTTGTTTGCTTTACACATCACATAATTACATGCCTATCTGATATTTTTGTTTTCTCTCTTGTTAGGGAAAATGAAGCATTTATGATTGAAAAGATAGCCAAAGATATTTCAGAGAAACTAAACGCTACACCGTCTAGGGATTTTGATGGGATGGTGGGACTTAAAGATCACGTAAAGGAACTAAGATCTCTGCTAGACCTAGACTGTGATGAAGTGATGATGGTAGGAATATGTGGCCCTGCAGGAATTGGTAAGACTACCATTGCCCGGGCTTTACACAGCCAACTCTCAAGCAATTTTCAGCTAAGTTGTTTTATGAAGAATATTAGGGGAAGTCTAAATCTTGGGCTTGACGAGTATGGTCGGAAGTTGCGTTTACAAAAACGACTTCTTTCAAAGATCCTGAACCAAAAGGGTATGAAGATAAAGCATTTAGGCGCAATAAGAGATAGGTTACATGACCAAAAAGTTCTTATCGTTCTCGATGATGTGAATGATCTTGTACAGTTGTATGCTTTGGCTGATCAGACCACGTGGTTTGGTCCTGGAAGTAGGATTATCGTGACAACAGAAGACAAAGATCTTTTGCAGCAACATGGAATAAACAATGTCTACCATGTGGATTTTCCATCTAGAGAAGCAGCTCTTGAGATCTTTTGCAGATGTGCTTTTAAACAAAGCTATCCACCTGTTGGGCTTCTAAAGCTTGCAGCAAGTGTAACAGAGCTCTGTGGTAATCTTCCACTGGGTCTTAGTGTCATAGGTTCATCTTTACTCGGAAAAAATGAGGATGAGTGGAAAGTTGTAATGCATAGACTAGAAACTAGTCTTGATCAAGATATCGAGGCAGTACTTAGAGTCGGGTACGAGAGCTTACATGTGGAAGACAAAGCTTTATTTGTCCGCATTGCAGTTTTCTTCAACTATAAAGAACGTCATCTTGTGACGGCCATGCTTCTTGACTGTAACTTGGATGTTGAATATGGGTTGAACACCCTCACCAAGAAATCGCTCATAAATATATCTAGGAATGAGCAAATAGTGATGCATAAGCTACTACAACAAGTGGGTAGACATGCCATTCAAAGACAAGAACCTTGGAATCGCGACATCTTGATAGATGCTAAAGAGATATGCGACGTCCTTGAAAATGATAGAGTAAGTCCTCCACGATCTAAACCTAATCATATGGTGAAGGTGAACCGATCATATTGTACTAACAGTTTCTTACATTTGGAATATTTTTCAGGGTACCCAAATTGTGTCAGGGATATCATTTGATATATCCATAATTGGCACAGTGTCTTTAAGTCAGATGCCTTTTAAAAGAATGTGTAATCTCCAATTCCTCAGTGTCTTTAAGACAGGATATGATGGAAAAGACAGAGTGCACATACCAGAGAATATGGAGTTTCCACCTCGTCTAAGGTTACTACAGTGGAAGGCATATCCGGGGAAAAGTCTTTCTCCGAAATTTAATCTGGAATATCTTGTTGAACTTGATATGGAGTGTAGCCAGCTCGAGAAGCTATGGCAAGGAACTCAGGTTAGTTATCATAACTATACTAATCTTGATAGGAGACAAGGCAACTCATTTCAGAGATCAGTTTGTAAAACCTTAGTTTAACTACATTATATATCTGTTCTGATGTTCCTCCTCTACCATCTGGTTTGCATTCAGCCTCTAGCAAATCTCAAGAAGATGTCGTTGTTAAATTCATGGTATCTAAAGGAACTTCCGGATCTTTCAAATGCTACAAATCTCGAATTATTGGATCTGAGAGCTTGCGAGAATTTGGTAGAGCTCCCGTCCTCTTTTTCTAGTCTGCATAAACTAAAGTATTTGGATATGAGTGGATGTAGAAGGCTACAAGTTGTTCCACTTCACATCAACTTGAGATGTCTCGAATTGGTCAACATGAATGGGTGCTCACGGTTAAAAAGCTTTCCAGATATTTCTACAAACATCACTTCAGTCGACATATCATACACAGCTGTGGTAGAACTACCTGAAACAGTTAGAAGGTGGTCTCACCTTCGTAGTCTCCAAATGTACAAAAGTAGAAACCTCAAGGCAGTAACACATGTCCCCATAAACCTAACATATCTAGACCTGAGCGAGACTGGAATTGAGAAGATTCCAGATGACATCAAAGCTGTTCATGGGTTACAATCTTTATTTCTAAGTGGCTGCAGAAAACTCGCATCACTGCCAGAGCTTCCTGGTTCGCTCACATACCTATCAGCAAACGAGTGTGAATCACTTGAAAGCGTATCTTGCTCTTTTGGGCAAAGCACTCCATACGTTGAACTCTGTTTCACCAACTGCTTCAAACTAAACCAAGAAGCACGAAGAAGGATTATTCAACAATCATTTCCTTATGGGTGGGCATCCTTACCTGGAAGAGAGTTGCCCACTGAGATAGATCACCAATCTACAGGATCTTCCATCACCATTCCTCTGGAGGGAAAGAATCCTTTCTCTGCCATCTTAGGATTTAAGGTCTTCCTCGTGATTTCACCTAACTATGATGCTGAAGAATCTAGAAATTTCACCTTATTCTGTCGTCGCATAGGTGGCCCCATTGATGCAACACCTGTTTATATTATCCCCAAACCTCGAGCGGAACATCTGGTTATGTTTCACTTTGACTTGCTTAACCAAGAGAAATATCTTGAAGTTGGTAACGAGATACGGTTTGAATTCAGCAACATTTCCAACGCCTATGAGATTATTGAGTGTGGTGTCCGATTTTATACAGATGAAGAAGGTAGAAGCAGTGACGGGCGAAATGATTATGAGATAGACCAAGTGTATGAAGATGACTGGAGCTATGAGATTGGACCTGGTGAAGCGTCTGAATACCCTGAGAACAATGGAAATATCGATAGACTAATCTGTGACTCAGGGGAAGACAATATCGAAGGCAACAAACATATAGACTGTTGGAGTTGGCTCGTCCTCTGTTTTGATGTCTCACATATCGTGACAACCATTGGAAGTTTAGTTTGGGGAGGAAGCTGAGATAGAAGCCAGAAGGGGAATAACATACGGGAGAAGTCGACCAAATTTGCAAGTGAGGAAAGATCTAAGTCACTTGTTGTGTTTTTGTCAATCTGATACGTGATAAGCACGCGATTGTGACGGACATACGAAATATAGGTATTTTATGTGCTCATTTTCATTACTGTTGCGATAAACTATGACTCAAATGTGTCGGATGATTTAGCGCATGATTTGATTATTGTTTCATCTACATGATATCAGATAGGATGTAGTTGGGGAGTGAATGATACTGTAAAAGCAGCTGCACTTTATATGTTTACAGTACTGTTTCTCATGGAATAAGCTTATATTGTCTGTCGTTCTGAGATTATAGCAGCTTTTAATAATGTGTTGTGTGTGGTTTGTATGTGTAATATTAGAGGTAGCTTTTAGTTTTCCCCGCTTTAGTGTGAGTATTTGTTTGTGCTTTGGTAAAAACCCTATACCAAAATGATTATAATCTCATCTCTGAAAAATAATTTACCAATCTACGTACTAACTATTTTGGCCATATATATTAAACTTATGAACCGGTTCATAAAAGGAAAAAAAAACTGTAAGGTTCTTTTCGGTCAATGTGATTAATGTAGGGGTAAAAATGATAAGGAAAAACAACAACAACACATATCAGAGCAGAGATCAAAAGTGATTAAAGTAGGCTATAAAATTCATCCTTCAGAGTCCCAAATCCTATGTACTAGATTGCTTGATCATGGACTATTGATATGCTGAATGATTTAGAATTTATGTATGAATAAGAATTTTATGAAAATATATCGGAATTCACCAATGTAAAGAGCGCTAGTTCTTAATCTCCTATGTACCACGTTCTTATTTACTGATGTCTATTTTGCTGTCAAACAAACAAGGAAATGGAAGAAGAAACTAAATGAGAGAGAGAGAGAGAAGAGAGAGAGAGAGTTTTATTCATTCTCCAAGTAACTCAGGGTACAATAACATTTAGAATATATAAGTCCGGTTTAACAGCATTATGATATAAGAAATATCTCAGCATATGAAAGTACAACCGCACATATTGGATTTATCTCCGAGACAAACACCCTCCCCTCTGTACTTCATAAAACAAAAGTGTTGGCATTCTTGATAAGTGCATGGCTTGCTAAGTTCCACCTCCTCAATACATTTTTTGATATCGAATCCCTCTACATTTGGCAAAGCCAACAAAGCTAAAAACAGCACACAAAAGGCATAATATTTTAGAAAAGCTTCGAAATGCTTTTTGAGTATATAAAATAAACGAAAAAATAATATTATAGTTGAAAATTATTAGTTCAGAGGAATCAAACCTACAGTTCTACATATATAAGATGGTATACAATTGCAAAATTTAGATGCAATAGCATAACTAATCATCTATCTAATCTAATCCATCAAGTCACAATTAATCATTTTATTATTTTCGTATACTCTTAAGAGAGATGACCAAATCATAGTAAAAAATTCTCTTTTCTTTCCTCTGTTTTTCTTAACACTCATTCTCACTTCCTCTATTCACCCGCCAATAACCCCATCTATATGTGTTTCAGTAATTTCTCTAAAGAGACTGAAAAAACAATTCTACACTGCTTAATTGAATCTGGAAGAATCAATTTCAAGAATTAATGTATGCGTTTTATAACATGTTCACTGATATATAAGTCATCCGAATTTATACCTGAGAGGACTAACATGGAGATGAGCAAATACGAACACGATGGTTTGGCCATTACTTGTGAAAAATGAGAGGATATTTGTTAATCAAACACTTATTGTTGGATAGATTAGAGTCATAGAGAAGTAACGTTTTTATAGATTATCAGTGACAAGAGAAACATAGATCAAAACTTTTTTTAGGAAGCATATTTAAAACAAATGTGAAGATTTTGACCAACACATAAACAAATATAAATAGAGTCAAAAGTAATAAATTTAAAAGATTCTTCTAACAAAGACTAATCATCATATACTAGGAAATATATCGTCCTTAAAACATGGGTCAACATTCATAATTTTTATTTTTTTAGTTTTTTCAAGTACAAATTAGTTTTCATTTGAATAGATTAGATTTATTTTACTTTTCTAGATTTTTTTATATATAATCTGTCAGCGTTTTTATTTTTTAATTAATTATATTTTGGATTACTAAAGAACTAATCATCAGATATTATTAATTTCGGTACTCAGATACTAAAATATCTTTTTTAAAGACAGTTGCCGGGATATTATTAATTGTCGTAGATGGAGACCTATTACCTTGCATAGTGAAGGACAGTTGGAAGCACTGACAATAAGTTTCAGTAACACAAGGAGGATCCATAGATAATGTTTCAGATCTTGTGTTTACTTTTGCAGGAGTGGAGTCAGAGGCCAAATCTGAGCTCGTTACCTACCACATTGAAGGGAGAAATTAAAGTGTAAGGAGCAGCCAATATGTATTTAAGATCTTGTTCTGATATTTAGAATCTTATGATTAAGTGAACTCTCACATTGAAGGGAGAAATTAAAGTGTAAGGAGCAGCCAATATGTATTTAAGATCTTGTTCTGATATTTAGAATCTTATGATTAAGTGAACTCTCACGACAAAAGTTTTTATTGAAGAGACAAAACGGGAAGCTTTTATTGAAGTGTTTCAAGAACTAAGTACATTTTCAGAAGCTCCAATGCAAACAATACAGCAAAAAGCTAGACTCAGCCCAATTTCAAAACTGTACACCTAAAAACTAGTTTTCTATTCAGCCTCTTCATCAGTAAGGTTCAGCCAATCAAACTCATTCTTTGGCAGCTCTTTCTCCTCTTCTTTCACTCCTCTCTCGACAATCTCGTTGATTCTCCACAACACAATCTTACTCTCCCATTTCATGCCTTTGATCGCATAGAGTCTCCAAAGCAGACCCTTAAGGAACTTGTATTGGCACGTACTGTACCATTCCAATTGTTTAGTCACAATCCTCTCCACATCTCTAAAAGCTCTCCTCACAAGTCCAACTTCCATATCTCTTTCCACAAGCTTTCTCACTGACTCTATCATATTATGTGCAATCTCCCTAACGGACTTAGCTCGACTTGAGATCTCTATCAAGTGAATTGCTGCACAGAAGGCACCTGTAAACGTCAAAACCCAACAACTGTTATCTACCAACAACTCTGTTGGTGAGTCTTCTAGCCTTTTGATTATCTCTGGGAAAAGTTTTTCTATCATAGGAATCACAAAGTCGTCTTCAACAAGTGCCATTGTTAAGCACTGAAATATGTAAACCGCTCTCTGAAACACTGTTGTACTCGATGCAATATAATCACGTAGCTCATAGCATGTCTCATCTTGGTACATCAACATCTCATACGCAACGTGGTTCACCACCTCACCTAGGACTTTAAACATTCTGTCGGAGATTCTTTCCAAGTTTAAGCAAGACATGACCACTGGTTTGATTTGTCTCATCTCTGCAATGTCTATTAGCACCTTCTTTGAAGTGTGATCAGATAGTAAGACATTGAGCCGTCTGATTGCTATCTCTCTAGACCTATCTTCAAGATCAGTGGAAGCAAAGATCTTTCCGACTTGTAGTGAAGTTAAAGTCTTCAAATAGTCATTCCAGCCTCGGTCAAACTCTTCTCTAGGACTCTTAAGATCACTACTATGTGGTTTAGTAACCAACGTTTTGATCTTCCTCACAATCTCATTGGTTTGTGTTCCAACTACTTCTTCGATCTCCATCATTGAAGCCAACACAAAATGGCACTGTTCCTCATTGTAATGATACAGATTCATCTCTCGTGAGAAGAACCTCTCGAAATCTTCAAGCCCTCGTACCAAAAAATGTCCCTTCCCCTTGTTCACCAACTCAGTTGCTGAATTCACAACATAGGAAAGCTGAGGCCCCATTAACTTCCTTATTTCCTTGAACTTCATACATGTATTCGTAAGCTGAATCCACATTTTAACAAGAGTTTGTAAAGCCAAGCTCCAATCTTCGACTCTATAAGGATGAAGAAAGACATTATCAGCTTTATGTAAAATCGTCTGCGAAAACAGAGCGATGAACTCTTCGTAGACCGGTGGCAAATCGATGAAGACGTGAAAAGCCTTGGAAGGCTCTTGGCTATTGGCTAGCGAGGAGATACAATCACCGAGCTCGTCCCATTTTCCATTATGCAACAGCACAACATTGTAAGCTAAGAAGTAAACGATTCTTCTGAGGATCTTGATTTCAGATTCTTTGGTTTCTTGACTTGTCAAGCAAGAAATCACAACAGGCTTGATTTCGTAAAGAGCGTCGAGAGAGAGTTTGTAGTTGCGGTTTCTGAGATCGGTGAGGGTTTCGTAGAGTTGATAGATGGATCTGAATCTGGTGAATCCATTAGAAGAACACTGGAAGACCTGAAGAAGCTTGAGGGTTAAGCAATCTGGGAAATAAGAGACGAAGAAATCGTAAAGAGCACGAGCTGTTTTGTATTCCTCGGAGTCTTGACGCATAAAGAGATGATCGACGACCATCGCTAACTCTTCGTGGCTTTGACTCACAAGAATCTCTCTCGCTTTCCACTGAAGACTCAAAGATTCCGCCATTGCACTCTCTTCGTCCTCTCAGGATCTTTCTTCTGCAAGATTTGTTTGTTAGGTTTTGCGACTTATTTTAAACCAAAATGAAGATAAATCGCAAAAGTAGTTACTTTAGTTACGTTGACTCAAGATAAATTGCAATATTTTTCATTTTTATTTATTTTATTAAAAACTAGGTTATGAGCCCTGCAATATCGCCGGGAAACTCATTTCCAACAAACAAGATTACTGCAAATTTTGAATTACATTAATACTTTGTAATCGTGAATTTAAATGCTTAGAAGATTATCCAAACTCTACCAGGTGTTTACGTTACATTGTAAATATTTTTTCAGATTTCAGCGATTGTTAAAACGTTATAAAAACACTGATCTTTTGTAACATTTTTGATGATGGTAAAAAAACATTTGTATATGAAAAATATAGAACAAATAGTTCTAATAAAGAGATGCGACAATCAAAATTATTTTTTTGAAGAAAAACCCATAATTCTATTGTTAATCAATAAATGTCAATAAAATATGGAGAATTTTCAAAATTGGGCATTTAAAAAAATACTGGTTTACTTATATCACTTTTCAAAAATACTCTTATATTGTCCATTTTCAAAAATATTTTTTTTCTTTGTATAAAATGACTATATTTCTAAACCTTGAATTCCAAATACTAAACCATACCCCCTCAAAACTATATTCGAAATGTAAAATATAGAAACCAAACCTTATAAAAAAAAAAAAATTAACATATTGTAATTATGTAAAAAAGGTAAAAAAATGAAAATATTAAAGAACGAGTATTTTTGAAAAGAATATCTCAAAAGAGACATTTCTAACAAATTCTAATATGCGGTTCTCGGAAATATTTTTAAAAATGCAGTCCCCAAAATTATATTTTTTTGGATTTCAATTATCACAAAAAATGATAATAAAACAGGCTAAAATTGCACTGATATCAAATAAAGTTGGTTATTTGATTGAAGTGAAGAAGAGAATGCAATCAAAATCATTAATGAAGACATAACAATGGACATTAAGTTCAACGTAAAAATTAATGTTACCTATACAAACTACAGATGATTAATGATTCTATGAAAGAGAATGAAATTATGAAGATATTCATTCAATTGTGGAACTCTTTTGTAAAAAACAATAGGTAACATTAATTTTTACGTTGAACTTAACGACCATTGTTATGTTTTGATTAATGGTTTTGGATAAGAACTTTTTTGGCCAGATAGAAATTATAAATTATGTTGCAGGGTTCTTGCAGAGGCTCATATTCCTTAAGCATGTGAAGAATTTTCAAAATTATGCAAGAAAGAGTTGCACGATAACTTAAAACTCGACATGTAAGTATTATCACTCCAAAATTCTATAAATACACTAATATATATATATATATATATATATATATATATATATATATACTTTTTATAGATATATGTTGGTGTATTTAAAGAATTTTGAAGTGATAATACTTAAATCTCGAGTTTTGAGTTATCTTGCAACTCTTTTTTGTATAATTTTGAAAATTCTATACATGTCCAAGGAATATGAGCATCTGCCAGAAACCCTGCGATATAATTTATAATTTTGATTTGACCAAAAAAAAATCTTATCAAAAACCATTAATCAAGACATAACAGTGGACATTAAGGTCCATGTAAAAATTAATGTTACCTATTGTTTTCACAAAAGAGTTCCACAATTGAATGACTCCATAATTTCATTCTTCTTCATAGAATCATCAATCATCTGCAGTTTTTACAAAACTTCAAAAGTCACTAGCGAGTGTCTTTCATATATCATTTTTGTTTTTGTCAATGTTCTTGAATATCCAATGCTTCAGACATTAACAATAACAAAAAGTATAAACATTGATGATATAGATGTTTGATAACAATGAACATAATAAGTGTGTATCGTTTTCTTTAGGAGAAAAATATAAGTATTTAAAATTTTGTATAAAAGGGGGGGAGGGGGAGGAGAATCTCCTAATAGAGGGAAGAAATAAAATGGGAGAAAAATCCCCTAATAAGAGAAATCAATAAAATGAGAAAAAAGATTTGGTAAATAAAAAAGTAGAAAGTAATATCCTAATAAAGGAAGAAATAGAATGGAAAAAAATCTCATAATAAAAGGAAGAAATATATTGGAAAAAGAAAACCCAAATAAAAGAGAGAAATAAAATGGAAGAAAATTCTCCTAATAAGAGGAATCAATAAAATGAGAAAAAGATTTGATAAAAAAAAGTAGAAAGTAATATCATAATAAAGGAAGAAGAATGGAAAAAAATCTCATAATAAAAGGAAAAAAAAATGGAAAAAGAAAACCCAAATATAAGAGAAAAAAATGGAAAAAATCCCCTAAAAAAGAGGATTCAATCAAATGAGGAAAAATGTTTGATAAGAAAAAATAGAAAGTAATATCCTAACAAAAGAAGAAAAAAAATGAAAAAAAATCTCATAATAAAAAAGAATAAAATGGAAAAAAAAACCCAAATAAAAGAGAAAAATAAAATAGGAAAAAAATCCCTAATGAAAGACTAGCCAGCCCACTAGAGATCACTAAATAAGATTTTTACGACCGTCCCGACCTACGGATATCACCTCTACAACTACAGCTTCCACGACTAAAAAGTCCATTCATTTATATCATCTATTTTATCTTTGGAGCTTGTTTGATCAATGACACTTAGGGGTGTCAATCGGGCTGGCCCGGCCCGGCCCGGCCCGAAACCCGTAAAGCCCACATATGTTTACGCCCGGCCCGGCCCGGCCCGAAATATTTCCGAGTCTATATTTTAAAGCCCGAACCCGGCCCAATATATAATTCATATAAAATATCATTAATAAAAAATTTAAAGTATTAAGTATGGTTATTAAGTAAATATGAAAACTATGATTAGAGTTTAAAACTTTATTTACAATAAATTCTTAATAAATATTATAATCAAACAAAAATGTTAACAAAAAAGTACAAATATATTTGTGAAAGGGCTTTTCGGGCTAGCCCGAACCCGATCAGATTAAGGCCAGAAAACCCTATAGCCCAAACGGGCTGAGCCTGAAAGGCCCGATTTTTTCTGGACATATATATTGAAGCCCGAGCCCTGTGTTTTTCAGAGCCGGGCCGGGCCAGCCCACGGCCTTTGGCCCTAATTGACATGCCTAATGACACTACATCACATTTGATCAATGACACTAAATTAATAAGTCTGTCGCATATTCAAATTAAAAACAGGCTTCCCAAATTCCACACTTTATTATCCAATATTTCCCTAGCACATATATACTCCCTCCGTTTCAAAATATAAGATGTTTTGGAGAAATTTTTTGTTTCATAATATAAGATGCTTTCAAATTTCAATGCAACTTTTAGATTAGTTTAGTATTTTATATTATGCAGTATTGTTTCTGATTGGTTGAACTTATTAAAAGTAAAGACTTCTTAATATGCGTGCTTTGCTTAAAACATCCTATATTTTGAAACGGAGGGAGTATAAATTTAGGTGATCGGTATCATGAAAACAACCACGTTAATTACTAAACTCAGCAAGTTTAATCACAACTTGACGAGCATTATCACTCTTAGGATCCTTCAAATGAAAAACATGGCTTTCATCTTTAGTCACCATGACCTCAACTTCACCATCCCATCCACTCTTCTTCAGCTTGGCCGCGTAACACAAACCTTGTCTCACTAACTGATCACAATGACCTGTCCACAGCCTAACTCTGATAAATCAGAGTCTTCTGATCCAACCACATTGATCAACGGATCATCAACTCCGTCTTTACTATTCGGACTCACGATTCCCCAACTTCTTTCAATCTTTTGGCTTCTTATTCCCCAACTCATCTATTGGAGTCTTCCCCCAAAAATACGGATGAATCGCAAAGTCTCTCTTTCTTCGCTCGGATCGTGAGATGATGAGCTATGTTCCCACCGGCGCTATCTCCGGCGAGAAACACTTTGTTGAAATCGCCGTGTTTGTTTATCCAAGTTTCCGACCCGGATCCGGTTATATGATGAGTGAAGACCCATTTGAGAGAATCCCATGAATCTTCGTACGGGATCGGAATCGGGAACTCTGGTGCGCGGCGGTAATCGACTGAGATCGCTAAGCAATTGGCGGCGGCAACGGTGGAGGTGAGGAAACTGTGGTAAGTCGGAGAAAAAGCTGTTTCTATGATGAAACCACCACCGTGGAAGTAGATGAGGATTGGGATCTTTGTATCGGAGACTTTATCCGGGAGGTAGACGCGGGCGGAGAGGTTTTTCTCCGGCGAGTAGACGACGTCTTTGGAGACGACGCCGTTCTGTGGGGTAAGTGACGGTGGGAGTGGGACGGTTGTTTCACCTGTGAAACGCTCGATGCGACCATTCTTGTAGACTCGATAAAACGGAGATTTGTCGAACGCGATTTCCGAATGCATTGTTGATGATTGGATTTAGGTATGGAGAGATGAGTGAAGATGGTGAAAAGAGTGGTGTTGTTACTGTTAGTGGGGGTTATTAGTTTAAGATTTGAAAAGAGTTTTAAAGACTTTAAATGTTATGTAGAATCTGTTGTTATTAGATCAAGATTTTGTTAAACTCTGTTAAAATTTAGTGTTATTAGTTTGTGATTTGTAAAAAGTCATTTAAAATCTTAACAAATCTGAGTTATTGGATTCAGACTTTTATAAAATCATTAAAAATTTTGTGTTATTCAATTAAAACAAAAGAGTCTAGGATTGTTAATGAGTTCAATTATTATGTTATTGGTTCATGATTTTAGACACTTTCTTTACAAAATAAAGTNTTTAAATGTTATGTAGAATCTGTTGTTATTAGATCAAGATTTTGTTAAACTCTGTTAAAATTTAGTGTTATTAGTTTGTGATTTGTAAAAAGTCATTTAAAATCTTAACAAATCTGAGTTATTGGATTCAGACTTTTATAAAATCATTAAAAATTTTGTGTTATTCAATTAAAACAAAAGAGTCTAGGATTGTTAATGAGTTCAATTATTATGTTATTGGTTCATGATTTTAGACACTTTTTTTACAAAATAAAGTTATGGAAAGTATCATAAAAATACAGGGATTGTTTGGAGAACTTTACAAGATTTTAGAAAACTAATCAACAAAACTCTTTAGCAATCTTTAACAATCTTTCACTTATTCATTTTTAATGATTTTGTTGAACTCTTCAAAAATCTTCATAAATCTCAAACCAATACCACCCTAATATCTGAACGAGAGTGTTTTGGTTTTTTCCGGTCTGTTCGGTTCAATTTTGTCCAGTTTGAAATCGAATTTTGATCCGGTTCTGGATATCAAGTTAAAAACTAAAAATATAATTGATAATTAAATGAGTACAATTTAATTCATGTTAGTAATATAGATGTCGAGCTTAGATCGTGTATTGTGTTGTGCGCAGGCTCGGTTAAAGTGGCCGGAGGCAGTGGTGACCCACTTACCGTTTCTAGCATCTGATCATACTCCTCTGCGTCTTCAGTTATGCCCTGAAGTAAGTCGGGATCCTCGTCGACGTCCTTTCAGGTTTGAGGCTGCCTGGTTAGTGCATGCGGGGTTTAAGGAGTTGTTAGTGTCATCTTGGAGGAGAGACATGACAACTCCGGAGGCTTTAAATGCTTTGCGGGTTGCTTTGAGGAAATGGAATAAAGAAATCTTTGGGGATGTGAACAGGAGGAAAGAGGAATTGTTGGTTGAGATTCAGCGTGTGCAAGATGAGTTAGATCACCATCAATCTGATGGGTTGCTTCAGCGAGAGGATGCCCTGCTGAAGGATATGGACCAGGTACTAGAAAATGAGGAGACTATCTGGTTTCAAAAGTCTCGGGAGAAGTGGATCACTAAGGGAGATAGGAACACTCAATATTTCCACATGTCTACGGTGATCAGGAGGCGGAGGAATCGCATTGATAGTTTGAAGGGTGATGATGGTAGATGGATATCGGATCAGCAGGAATTATAGGGTCTGGCTATGAGCTATTATCAGAGACTCTACTCTATGCAAGACCTTGAGGTGGTGGTTGAAAGACTACCGCGACAAGGGTTCCAAAGATTAATAGCAGGGGAACAACGTGAACTTTGTAAATCGGTAGTCTTGCAGGAAGTTGTAGCTGCTTTAAAGAGTATGGGACAATTCAAAGCACCGGGTCCAGACGGCTTTCAGCCAGGATTCTATCAGCAGTGTTGGGAGGTGGTTAGCGACTCAGTGACACAGTTTGTGCTAAGTTTCTTTGAATCAGGGGAGCTCCCACCAGGAATGAATGATGCGCTACTGGTATTGATTCCGAAGGTGGAGAAGCCAGAGAGAATTACACAATTTAGACCAATCAGTTTGTGTAATGTTCTGTTTAAGATTATTACCAAAGTGATGGTGTTGCGATTGAAAGGGTTAATGACTAAGCTGATCGGTCCAGCCCAAGCAAGTTTTATACCTGGGAGATTGAGTATTGACAATATAGTAGTGGTGCAGGAGGCAGTACACTCTATGACGCGGAAGAAAGGGCGAAAGGGGTGGATGTTGCTTAAGTTGGATTTGGAGAAAGCTTATGACCGCATCCGTTGGGACTTTCTCGAAGACACTCTTAGAGCTGCCGGTTTGTCGGATGAGTGGGTTCGATGGATTCTACAGTGTGTGACGGGTCCTACAATGCATGTTCTTTGGAATGGGGAAAAAACAGAGGGTTTTAAAGCGTCTAGAGGGTTGAGGCAGGGGGATCCCTTATCCCCGTATCTATTTGTGTTATGTCTTGAGCGGTTGTGTCACCAAATAGATAGAGCGACGGCTACAAAGGAGTGGAAACCCATTCGGCTCTCGCAAGGTGGCCCTCTCTTGTCGCATGTGTGCTTCGCGGATGATCTGATCTTGTTTGCGGAAGCTTCAGTCGCACAAATCCGTGTGATACGTCGTGTTTTGGAGAAGTTCTGTCTTGCTTCAGGGCAGAAGGTCAGTCTTGAGAAGTCTAAAATCTTCTTCTCTGCGAATGTATCCCGCGAGATGAGTAGAAACATTAGTGCTGCGAGTGGGATCAGCTCAACCACAGACTTAGGCAAGTATTTGGGAATGCCTATTTTGTAGAAGAGGATGAACAAGGATACGTTTAATGAGGTTTTGGCTCAGGTTTCCGCTAAGCTGGCTTGGTGGAAAAGCCAGTGTCTAAGTTTTGCTGGCAGAATGACACTTACGAAAGCAGTATTAATGTCTATTCCAATTCACACAATGAGTGTTATTGCCTTGCCTAAGTCGTTATTAAATGAGTTGGAGAAAGTTTCTCGATCGTTTCTTTGGGGAAGCACACGGGAGAAGAAGAAACAACATCTGCTTGCCTGGGATCGTGTCTGTGCACCAAAGTCTGAGGGTGGTCTTGCTATACGACGGTCACGGGAGATGAATCTCGCGCTGTTGGCAAAGGTGGGTTGGCGTTTAATGCATGACACGGAGAGTCTATGGGCCCGAGTGTTGAGGAGCAAGTACAAAGTTGGAGGGTTTCGCCATTTGAACTGGTTGATCCCGAAGAGTACATGGTCTTCAACTTGGAGGAGTGTGGGACTAAGCCTGCGGGAGGTTGTCCTGTTGGGACAGAGTTGGGTGGTTGGTGATGGGCGAGAAGTTCGATTTTGGAGGGATAGGTGGCTCCTTCAAAAGCCGCTAATGGAATATTTAGTGTCCGCGCTTCCGGCAGAACGAAGAGATGAGTGTGTTCAGGATTTGTGGATTTATGGTGGCGGTTGGCGCCTAGATCGAATTGCTCCCTTTGTTTCGGAAGACGTGTGCCTAAAACTGTGCTCCGTGGTTCTTGATGGTGTTACCGGGGCTCGGGATAGAATCTCGTGGGGAGAGACGACTGANTAGAAGAGGATGAACAAGGATACGTTTAATGAGGTTTTGGCTCAGGTTTCCGCTAAGCTGGCTTGGTGGAAAAGCCAGTGTCTAAGTTTTGCTGGCAGAATGACACTTACGAAAGCAGTATTAATGTCTATTCCAATTCACACAATGAGTGTTATTGCCTTGCCTAAGTCGTTATTAAATGAGTTGGAGAAAGTTTCTCGATCGTTTCTTTGGGGAAGCACACGGGAGAAGAAGAAACAACATCTGCTTGCCTGGGATCGTGTCTGTGCACCAAAGTCTGAGGGTGGTCTTGCTATACGACGGTCACGGGAGATGAATCTCGCGCTGTTGGCAAAGGTGGGTTGGCGTTTAATGCATGACACGGAGAGTCTATGGGCCCGAGTGTTGAGGAGCAAGTACAAAGTTGGAGGGTTTCGCCATTTGAACTGGTTGATCCCGAAGAGTACATGGTCTTCAACTTGGAGGAGTGTGGGACTAAGCCTGCGGGAGGTTGTCCTGTTGGGACAGAGTTGGGTGGTTGGTGATGGGCGAGAAGTTCGATTTTGGAGGGATAGGTGGCTCCTTCAAAAGCCGCTAATGGAATATTTAGTGTCCGCGCTTCCGGCAGAACGAAGAGATGAGTGTGTTCAGGATTTGTGGATTTATGGTGGCGGTTGGCGCCTAGATCGAATTGCTCCCTTTGTTTCGGAAGACGTGTGCCTAAAACTGTGCTCCGTGGTTCTTGATGGTGTTACCGGGGCTCGGGATAGAATCTCGTGGGGAGAGACGACTGATGGGGAGTTTACTGTTACATCAGCCTATAACATGCTTGTCCGTTCTGAGTATGAGGGGGTTAACATGGGTTCATTCTGGTCGCGGGTGTGGAGTGTTGTGGTTCCGCAGAGGATCCGAACTTTTTTGTGGTTAGTGGGTAATCAGGCTGTTATGACTAACGCAGAACGCTTTAGGCGCCATCTTTGTGATTCAGCAATTTGTGTGGTGTGCAAAGGAGGAATGGAGGATATTATACATATCTTGAGGGATTGCCCGGCAATGGAGGGGGTCTGGCGTAGGTTGGTGCCTGCGAGGAATCATGCAAGGTTCTTTACGCAGTCACTGCTTGAGTGGTTATATGCGAACTTATATGGGGAGTCTCGGGTTTTTGGTCTGCCATGGTCGACATTATTTGGAGTAGCAGTCTGGTGGGGGTGGAAATGGAGATGTGGTAATGTGTTTGGTACAAATGGTAGGTGTCGAGATAGGGTTCAATTTCTTAAGGACTTAGCTAAGGAGGTTGATGAGGCTAACTCGACTTTAAGGAACCAGAGAGTTGGTACTGATCGAGTGGAACGTATGGTTGCCTGGGTTGCTCCACGGGGTGGTTGGTTGAAATTTAACACAGACGGTGCATCACGGGGAAACCCGGGACTGGCCGCGGCTGGGGGAGTTTTGCGGGATGAGAATGGTAGGTGGATTTGGGGTTTTGCTTTGAACATTGGGATATGTTCAGCCACCTTAGCGGAGTTGTGAGGCGTGTATTATGGTTTGTGGATTGCCTGGTCAAGGCGGATCAGACGGCTGGAGTTGGAAGTGGATTCTAAAGTGGTGGTGGATTTTCTTGAAACAGGGATTAGCGAGGCTCATCCCCTGTCGTTCCTGGTACGTTTGTGCCATGGCTTGCTCTCACGGGACTGGTCTGTCCGCGTTGTTCACACTTATAGGGAGGCTAATCGTCTTACTGACGGATTAGCAAACTATGCCTTTTCTTTGCAGTTGGGTTTTCATTCGTTTGATTCTGTACCGAGTGGTGTTGATTCAATTCTTTCGGACGATGTCCGAGGGGTTGCAACTCCTCGTCGAATTTGTATTTGAAGTTTAAAGTTGAATAAATAAAGGGGCATTGCCCCTCTCCCTTACCAAAAAAAAAAAGTAATATAGATGTCGAACTTGAAAATAAACGATGATGACTTTTACAGTTTTACTAAATGAATTTCGATATATAATTGGTTTACTGTGGTTCGCATAGGTTGGAACGACGACGTCGGTTTTACTTTTTGGTTTTCTTTGGTTCGACGAACCTAACATTTACCGGTTCTATTAAACTTTGCAATTTTTTTGTCTGGTTTGGAGTAAAATTGGATCCAGGTTTGGACTAAAAATTATACAGTCCACGATTTATATTAACATTTTAAATATATATATGAGTTCTATCCTATTATATTTAATTTCACAATTAATCTTTTGAAATTCTAACAAAATAAAAAAAAATGGGTAAATTTTAACAATAAACCTTAATTGATATACACCAAAATCGCAATGACTGATTATTGTTAAAATATTTTTACAATTCAGTTTGTGCTTTCCTTTTAAATTAAAAGATTTAAATGTTTTAGTGAAAAAAAAATTGTTATCTTTTTGGTAAGATTTTTCTGCCAAAAAAAAAACAAATAATCATCCGATTGCATTACAAGACTTGATTCTAACGGCTAAATATGGATGTTATCATTTCATTTTATATAAAAATCAAAATTTGTACAAATATGGCAAGATAATTTCGACTTTGAATTGCAGTTGGAAATTTTGGAGAATATTCACTCACACAGTCACACTCATAAAAACATGAGCATATTATTAAAATATTTTATAGCTAATTTTAACATGAGCATATTATTAAGATATTTTATAGCTAATTTTTCTTTATTACTCAGCCATTTAAAGAATATACATATTTAAAAAATATTGTATACTTGCTCCCCAATATTTTTTCTACTCACTAAAAGAAAATCCTATATTTAGTGCACTATAAATATTTTTCATTTAGTGCATCTAATCTCACTAAACACGATAAACACATCTTCTACATCACAAAAGCAAACCTAGAGTAACTGCTTGAGCATAAATTATAGTGTGAAACCGCGGTAACTAATCTAAATGCTAGGTAATGATATTTTTTATAAATTCATTATTATTTTAGACATTGATTTCATTTGCTTCGGTTACTAATGAGTTTTTCTTTTTTAACTGAAGGTACATGTTTTTGTTACTTGGAGAAATCTTAAGAAGAATTGCAGGACTGTGTACCGAACCACAGTTTTATTATAAAAATATATTCAAATAACGTATAATCCTTTCAAATTAAACTCACACAAGCTCATAACAAATATTCTATATTAATTATTACAAAAAAACACTAAAATATGTATAACGTTGTAGCATCAATACTAAAAGTCAAAGAAAACTCTTTCTACTATTTGTAAAAAACATAAAGAAAAATTATATACAAAATAGTTGTCTTTGTTAAATCTTAGTATAAAATAAACTAAAAGCTGCAATGATTAGTCAAAGATACGAATTATTGGTATATCTTTAAATTTAAAATAATGTGCTTTAATGAATAATTTAGAGGGTAAAGAATGACGATGAATTATTTTGATACATTATCAAACAATAAAAAATCTGTCTCAAAACAAAAAGTTTAATTTTTTTTTTTTTACAAAGAGGACAAATATATAAATTTCAAAAGATGTGAATTTTTGAATAAGCACAATAGTTAACAAAAATACATTTTTAAAATGAACAGATGCAACTTTTAGAAAAGATGCAACCCTTAGTTTTAAAAAAAATCATTTTATAAAAGGTTGCGACAAAAAATGCAGCCGTTAATTGGTTAATAATTAAAATTTTGAAAATTATTCCGTATGTATCAATTATACCATAGGTTGAATGGATGGTTTGTTAATTAAAATAAAGGTTAAAATGGTTTATAAAATAAACCAAAGTTACATTGATTCATCAAAAATCAAGAATTAGTGGTAGTTCTTGAAATTTAAATAATGTATCTTAATGATTAATCTCGAGAGTAAAGAATGATAATGAAATTATTTAGATTCAATATAAAGCAAAACAATTTGTATAAAAAAAAGTTTAACAAAGAAGTTAAATATATAAATTTCATAAGATGTGAATTTTAAAATACAATTGTTTGTAAAAACTACATATTTATAATTAACAAATGGATTTTTAAGAAGCTCAACTACTGAATTTTTTTTTTTGAAATAAATTTTATTTTATGAAAGTATACAACGAAAAGATACAACTATTAGACTATGTGTTTTGCTGATATCTAAAAGATTTTTCCATAAATTAAATAATAATAAAATACAAGAAAAGAAAAAAATGGTTTTGCTGGACAAGTGGTAAATTGTTAATGGTTGCATTTTTTTATAATTTAATTTTTAAATAAATAATAATATTATATTAAAATTCTTAACATATTATAGTAAGAGACTCTTATAATTTCTAGCTACGCACATACTCTAAGTGGCATTTATTCATATTTCAACGAAACAGTGACTATTCTGTTTTTGTTTTTGTTTTTTTTTTTTTTTTTTTTTAATTGATTTGAAACGTTGTTCTACACAGGTAACATCGAGTTACGGGAACACGTATCATCACGCCGAAGATGTTCAAACTGGAGAATTCGCGTTTACGGCGGTGGAAGCTGGAGANCTATTATGTTATAATGAAAAAACAAAACAATAATTTAAGAAACGACATGTACCGTTTTAAGCACCAGTTCCCAAGCCCCCGACACGTTCCAAAAACCGTTGGCACTCCTCCGTGATTCTGCAAAGTGACTCGTGCGCCAAACCACCAGCGTCAATGTTCAGCGACATCTCCGCCGTCTCTTTCAACTTCTTCACTTTCCCTCTCATCTCCTTACCTTCCTCCTCAGCCATGACCTTCCTCACCAACGCCTCAATCTTCGACCTAGAAATCGCCTCCTTTGAATAGTCCACTCTAACGGCGATTCCCAGTTCATCTCTGAGCAACACCACATTCATATTCTGCTCGGCGAAAAGCGGCCATGCTATCATCGGAACGCCGCCAAGGACGCTTTCCAACGTCGAGCTCCAACCACAATGGGTTAAAAACCCACCAACGGCCCGATGGGCCAGGACTTCAGCTTGCGGTGCCCATGATGGGATCAAGAAACCTCTATCGCAAGTACAAGTCACGAACCCTTCTGGTAGATACTCTGGCGTGTGGTCTTTGGTACCGCCGCCACTACCCGAGATATACTCACTGTAAGAGGAGTCGTCAACCGGCGGTCGAACCACCCATACGAACCTTTGCTGGTGATAAGCCTCTTCAGGTGTATATCAGAAAGAAGAGCAGAGATGATGGAGCACGTGCGGACTTGGAGGGAGACACGTGCGCTTGAGATCGAGTTGTATATAAAGAGAATTGTTAAAAAATAGAGGATTTATGTTGTTTGTTGTGAGGAAACGAGACATATGAGTCTTCGTTGGGAGAGGTTAACTTCTAGCTGCGTCTAGAGTCCTCTGTTTCAGTCAGTTAGGAATTGTAACGAACATTCTTTTACAGATTAATAAAAAGAGCGTTTCATTCTTAACAAATGGTGCGTTCGTGATCGAGATCAAAGCTATCGCAGAAAATTAGGGTTACAATTTGGGGCTTTTGCGAAGAATCAAGAATCGAAGATGTCGTCGATTAGGCTGTCTCCTGTGAGAGAACTATCGGAAGAAGAACAACACGATGCGTCGTTAGCGGATGTTTACGATCAATTGGGCGAGGTGCGGAGCTTTGGAGGCAAGATGAAGGATCGAATTGAAACGATGAATTCGCAAATGGAGTCAAAGATTGAGTCCTTGGGGAACTGATGTTCATATAATTTACCTTGTTTTCTCTTAGTTTATTCACATCTTTTGCATCTTTTTCTATCCATTTAGGCCATTATTGTGTAGCTTTAGCACTAATCATGCATTAGGGTTTAGTTGCATTGCATTTGCATCTTTTCATGCATAAACAGGTGATTTTGGAGCTCAAGGAGCATGGAAGCAATGGAGAAGAGATGTGAAGCAATCTTGAGGAGGAAACAAGGGAGTTAAGGCTGAA
>NW_010921748.1:52276-53319 GCF_000633955.1 Camelina sativa
AAGAAACATCTCCTAAGACTTGAAAACCAAAAGAGAAAAGGGTTAAAGAGAAAAGAAGAAGCAAAGGGTAGCACTAGGATCATTTGGGTTTAGATTGCTAGGATAAACACTTTGGGTACCTTTGGGTAGACAAGGTTTTATTCTTGTATGAGTTTAGGTGTTCTTACCTTTAGCATTCTTCTAAAGCTCAATCCATTTTCATGAGAGAACCTTGATATTGATAAGCCCCACTCTAAACAGAGACCATCATTGTCTCAAAACCCTTTATTACCAAGCCAAATGAGTCTAAGCATTGCATAGAGTTGATTCATGTTCTTGTTTAATGAATGTTAAAGGAAATGGTTGATTTGAATGCATGTGGATAACTAAGGTTCAAATCAATAAAGGTTGTGCTATGCTTGTCTAAAGTCCTTAAATTCCAGCTCATTCAACTTGCATCATAGTACTAGTAACTTGGACATTGATTCTAGATGGTCTATTTGCAAGGTTAAGGAGCTGAGATCCCAATTTCAAACCTCACTTACCTTCTTATGTCTTTGATTATTTGCTTGAGGGCAAGCAAAGACTAAGTTTGGGGGTGTTGATGTTCATATAATTTACCTTGTTTTCCCTTAGTTTATTCACATCTTTTGCATCTTTTTCTATCCATTTAGGCCATTATTGTGTAGCTTTAGCACTAATCATGCATTAGGGCTTAGTTGCATTGCATTTGCATCTTTTCATGCATAAACAGGTGATTTTGGAGCTCAAGGAGCATGGAAGCAATGGAGAAGAGATGTGAAGCAATCTTGAGGAGGAAACAAGGGAGTTAAGGCTGAAACAACAAGGTCCGGAGTCCAACTCGACCGCACACTCGACCAGACACTCGACCGTGTGCTGAGGAGGACTCGACCGAGTGGAGATTGCACGTGAGAAGCCAGCTCGACCCCTAGCTCGACCGAGCACAGGTCGAGTTGACCGAGCCGTTGACTGCTTTGACTTTTTCTATTTTTAGGGCTTCCACTTCCCCACTATATAAGACCTTGTACCTGCAGCCACCAAAG
>NW_010921748.1:58218-67281 GCF_000633955.1 Camelina sativa
GAAGCATAGATAAGGCTAGATCTAGAGCTTACCATTAGGCTTGCTAAGAGATTAGAGGTCTTGTTTGGTTTGAGATGTATTGCTTAATGCCTGCTTGTGTAGATTCTTTACTGTGTGAGAACAAGTCTAGAATTGCATAGGTTTGATTGTTTCTTGACCATGAGAGTGGGAGAAACTTGTCTTAGATTTATATGTCTAGAGGTTAGCTCAAAGTTTGCTTGAGATTTGTTGACCAAGTTAGATAACCACAATGATTAGTTCTTCCCATGAATCCATCCTCAGGAACCTTCTTTGTTTATTGATTTTAAAGTCTTAATCTTGTAGCTTGCTTGTTGTTTGATTGGTTTTAGTGTTGCTCTGTTTTTGTTGTGTTGCTCTGTTTCCCGGATTTAGCAAACTCGACCTCCCACTCAACCTACACTAGGTCGAGTGCTTGCTCGAGTTCATCCCCAGAACTTGTGTTTATGATTTGTGATTGTCTTGTTTCATTCCTGTTTCATTCCAGTTGCATACATTTAGCTTTCAGTTCATTAATTGTCTTGCATTAGTTCATTAGTAGTAGTTTCTATTTCTGTTCTTGCTTCATTACAGTTTCAATCATTCAGTTTCATTTGCATTTAGTTCTTGGTTCCTGTAGTTTACTTTCTGCATCTTTACATTTCCATCTTAGGATTGTTAGTGACAAACAATCATTACATTTGTCTTAACTTAGATTCATATGCACATCTTTTCTTTTCACAAACACTCATTTAGGATTGATACCTCTTGTACTACAATAGCATAAGGGGAATTGAAACACCCATCCATCATTCCATTCATATATCATCATTGCATACATCCACAATCATTCACCAAACAAATAAACATTGTTTCAGGAACGAATTGAGAATTCGCGATCAGAAACTGGAGGATCTTGGAAGGAAACTGGATCTAGTCTTGAATTCTCTACCCGGAGTTGAGACGGTTTGTGAAGTAGGCGGTTCGAGTCATTTGATACCATCGCGATTACAAGGGAATCAAAACCAGGTACGTTCTTTATCCTCGGAACCATGCCATAGCAACATTAGGCCAGGGTTGCGTGAGAACTTGGTAAGAAATGTAGAGATGGCTGTGTTTGATGGAGCTGGAGTTTATGGATGGATCGCGAGAGTTGAGAGGTTCTTTCGCCTAGGTGGCTATAACGACGAAGAGAAGCTTGCTTTGGTGTCAGTGGGCCTTAGCGGTGAAGCTCTAAGCTGGTATAATTGGGTAGTTAACACAAGGCAGTTCGACAGTTGGACTCAATTCAAGTCAGCTTTGATGTTGCGTTTTGGGAATTTGAAGATAAGAGGACCTAGCCAAAGCTTGTTTTGCATTCAGCAAACAGGGTCAATAGCGGAGTACATTCAGAGGTTCGAAGATTTATCTTCGCAAGTAACAGGCTTGGATGAGCAGAAACTCGAAGGTATATTCCTCAATGGTTTAACACCGGAAATGCAGGAGCTTGTACACATGCAAAGCCACGCAACTTACCAGAAATGGTAGCAGAGGCTAGAGCGATGCAGTCGAGTATAATGCGAAGGGTGGTCAAGAAGGAACTGATGCTAGCCAATAAAGAGAATGTCGGATCTGATTACAAGGGGAACTCATTTTACAACAATAACACCTGGAAGACGAAAACACTTGTAACAGAACCAGTACAAAGCGTGGAAAAGCAAACAAGCAGAGTAGAGCAAAGACCAAGAAGGAATAACACGAATGCAGAGCTAGACGAGAAAAGAAGGAAAGGACTATGTTTCAAATGCGATGGACCTTGGTCCAAGGAGCATAAATGTCCGAACAAGGAGTTGAGAGTGATGTCCATTTTCAATGGATTTGAAGTAGAAGTGTTAGATGATAACAGAGAGATGGAAGTGAGGGTAGAACCAGTGGGGGAATGTATGGCATTGTCTTTCCAGTCTTTCAGAGGAGTTTCGGGACCCTCAACCACTAAAGTGAGAGGATCAGTGGGTAGGGAAAGCATCGTCATCATGTTGGACAGTGGAGCTACACACAACTACATATCTCCTACTGCAGCTACAAAGTTGAAGCTGAAGTGTAGAGAAAACCCAAACCTGAATGTGACGTTGGGAACAGGCATCTTGGTTAATGGATTGGGTGTTTGTGAGAAGGTTACTTTTTCGGTGCAGAATTTGGAGTTTACGTCTGACTTTATTGTCCTGGAGTTAGGACAAATTGATGTCATTTTGGGCGTTTATTGGCCTAGAACTCTTGGCGATTGTAGAGTGAATTGGGAGAAGAACGAGATGTCGTTTATTCACAATGGACAGATGGTATCTATTAGAGGAGAATCCGATTTACTCATCTCTAAGATGTCACTTAAATCTTTAACAAGTGAATACAGGATTCATAAGAAAGGCGTGGAAGTTGAACTGTATTCTCAACAGTTAAAGCAATCGGACATACCTTAACTCGATACCAGGATTGAAGAGGTATTAAACAGTTTTGTGAAGGTGTTTGAGGTACCCTCGGGATTACCTCCCTTAAGGGGCAGAGAGCATTCAATCATCTTGTTACCAGGGCATAACACTATCAGTGTAAGGCCTTATAGATACCCACATGCACAGAAGGAGATCATGGAGAAAATGGTTAAAGAGATGCTTGATTCTGGGATTATCAGACCAAGTCACAGTCCCTTCTCAAGCCCAGTTTTGTTAGTAAAGAAGAAGGACAACAGTTGGAGGTTCTGCATTGACTATCGTGCTTTGAACAGAGTGACAAAACCGGATAAATTTCCAATCCCCATGATAGATCAACTTCTGGATGAGCTTAATGGTTCTATGGTGTTCTCTAAGTTGGACCTGCGAGCAGGCTATCATCAGATCAGGATGAGAGAGCAAGACATCGAGAAGACTGCTTTTAGGACACATGATGGACAGTATGAATTTCTCGTGATGCCCTTCGGTCTCACCAATGCACCGGCAACTTTTCAGTCACTGATGAATGAGATTTTCAGACCATTTTTAAGGAAATTTGTGCTAGTCTTTTTTGATGACATATTGGTATACAGCACATCCATTGAGGAACATCAGAAGCATTTGATGGTGGTAATGAGAATCTTAGAAGAGAACACTCTATTCGCAAACAAGAAAAAATGTTCTTTTGGTCAGCCTCAGATCGAGTATTTGGGACATATCATTTCGCGAGATGGGGTGTCAACTGATCCAGTCAAGACTCAAGCCATGACAAGATGGGTCACTCCTAAATCAGTTAAAGAATTAAGAGGTTTTTTGGGGTTGACATGATATTATAGGCGTTTTATCAGAGGTTATGGGATACTAGCCAAGCCTTTGACAGATTTATTAAGAAAGGACAGTTTCCAGTGGAGTACAGAAGCACAAAATGCCTTTGACAAACTTAAACTCGCTATGTCGAGAGCACCAATGTTATCCTTGCCAGATTTTGAAGAAACCTTTGTGGTCGAAGCAGATGCTTCAGGCTTCGGGTTAGGGGCAATGTTAATGCAGAATAAGAAGCCAATTGCGTACTTTAGTCACGAATTAACTGCAAAAGAACAATTGAAGCCGGTTTATGAGAGAGAGTTGATGGCGATTGTCTTATCAGTACAGAAGTGGAAACATTACCTTTTTGGAAGGCATTTCATAGTTCACACAGATCAGAAGAGTTTGAAATTCTTGTTAGAGCAGAGAGAAGTCACTATGGATTATCAAAAATGGCTTGTTAAGCTCCTCAACTATGACTTCGAGATTCTTTATAAGCCTGGTGTCGAGAATAAAGCAGCAGACGGTCTATCGCGAATGACTCAACCACAAGGTGTGCTGACTTCTCACCTGTTAATGGCCTTAACGGTTCCTACTGCTCTACAACTCTTAGACATATACGAAGATATTGATAAGGATGAGAAGATTCAAAAGGAAATTCAGGAATGTTTGGCTGTTCCGAATAAATACAAGAAATACTCGGTGAGAGATGGTAGACTGTGGTTTAAAAACAGACTGGTTATCCCAAAGAATTCGAGTTCAATCCCATTGATCTTGGAAGAGTGTCATGGTGGAGTAATGGGAGGACACTCAGGAGTTTTAAAGACAGTTAAAAGGATACAACAATCCTTTCATTGGGATGGCTTATTCGCAGACACTCAGAGGTTTGTATCAGAATGTGAGATTTGTCAACGACACAAGTATTCCACTCTCGCACCTGCAGGCTTACTTCAACCTCTACTAGTACCACAGATGGTGTGGGAAGACATAACGATGGATTTCGTAGAGGGTTTACCTACTTCTCAAGGAAGGAATGTCATTATGGTGATCGTGGATAGACTGAGTAAATACAGTCATTTCTTGAGTTTGAAGCATCCATTCGAAGCTGCAGATGTAGCCAAGTTATTCATCAAAGAAGTGGTCAAGCTCCATGGGTATCCAGCTTCAATAGTCTCTGACCGTGGTAGTACATTTTAAGTGCATTCTGGAAAGAGTGTTTCAAAATCTCAGGCACTAAACTCAAGTATAGCACAGCTTTTCACCCTCAAACGGATGGGCAGACAGAAGTGTTGAATCGAAGCTTGGAAACTTATCTCAGATGTTTGGCATCGGCTCACCGTAAAACTTGGCATCAATATCTGTCTTGGGCTGAGTTGTGGTACAACTCATCGTATCACACTTCTCTGAAGACATCACCGTTTCGTGTCATGTATGGGAGGGACCCTCCAGCGATTGTAAGGTTTGAGGAGAACTCAACTAAAATTGTGGAGTTAGAGCGGATGATGAAGGAACTCAACTAAAATTGCTCAGATTAAGAGACATCTAATTCATGCGCAACAGTTAATGAAGAACAATGCAGACAAGCACCGTAGAGACGTCGAGTATGAGGTGGGAACATGGGTGTTCTTGAAGTTGAGACCTTACAGGCAACAATCAGTGACCAAACGGGCTTGCCAGAAGTTAGCTGCTAAGTACTTTGGCCCATATGAGATCATGGAACGAATCGGGAAGGCGGCTTATCGTCTAAAACTTCCAGACGGATCGAAGATTCACCCTGTCTTCCATGTGTCTCAAATTAAAAAATTGCTAGGTGAACGCCATCAGATTATTCCATTGCCTGACTCGTTGAATGAAGATGAAGAGTTGGTATTAGAGCCTGAAGAAGTGTTGGAGACAAGGTACAATGTTAATGGCGTGTTGGAAGCGTTGGTTCGTTGGAAGGGTTTGCCGGAACAAGAAAATTCGTGGGAAGTTTGCAAGGAGCTTAAGAAGCAATTCCCTACTCTGGCGCTTGAGGACAAGCTTCATTTCAGAAAGAAGAACAGAGATGATGGAGCACGTGCGGACTTGGAGGGAGACACGTGCGCTTGAGATCGAGTTGTATATAAAGAGAATTGTTAAAAAATAGAGGATTTATGTTGTTTGTTGTGAGGAAACGAGACATATGAGTCTTCGTTGGGAGAGGTTAACTTCTAGCTGCGTCTAGAGTCCTCTGTTTCAGTCAGTTAGGAATTGTAACGAACATTCTTTTACAGATTAATAAAAAGAGCGTTTCATTCTTAACAGCTGGCTATGATCGAGTCCCCACGCCAATTCGGTTAACTGACTAGCTGTAAGAGAACCACCACTCCCGAAGGAGATATAAAGAACCGACTCATCTGGCTGTTCGTTTAACCAATCAAAAACCGGATGTTCGTTCTTAGATGATTTTATCGGTATGCATAACGGTCCAACCGGATAAACTGGTACACGAGCGACCCGACCCAAAAGTTTTGGGTCTTGAAGAGATTTCAATGATTTGGGCTCCATCTCTTCCCATGTATTCACCAAAATTCCATCAGCCTTTGGGTAAGCCAGATAGTGACGGACCAAATCCCGGGACACCGGTTCGTCAAGAACCAAATATGAATCCATAGTATCTTCAAATCTAACCGGTTCACACCCCGGTACAGCGAGCGGGCTTCTTTGCACTGCGTGGTCTTCTTTGATATCTTTGTCCAATGTTGAATAATACATGGAAACTCCGAGGAAACGCGCGTTGGAAGCGAAAAACACATAAGCCAACATGTTTAGTTCCGCTGCGAGACATAATGCATCTGTACCGAACAAGTCGACGATCAGAGCCGTTGGCTTTTGATGCATGGCAGCGATCTTGGATCGGAGGGCAGGAACGGCTTCACGCATAATGACTCCGATCTTGGTCACCAAACGGTCTTCCGGGTTCACTAAACCAGAAATGTCCGGCGAAGGAAGATTGACGAGGTCCACACCGGTTGAGTTTAGAAACTTTGACTGAACGGAGGCTGCGTCAGTTTCGAGGACGAAGACGGTGACTTTAAACCCGTGGTTCGCGGAGAGACGCTTAGCTAGCTCCATCACCGGCATGACGTGGCCCATTCCGGGACTGGCAAACATGGCGGCATGTGGTTTTCTGATATGCATCACTTGTTCTTCAGTTGGCTTTTTGTTTTATTTTCGAGAGGATTTTTTTTGTAATTGATGGGTTTCTAATTTTCTTTGGTCGTTGCATATGCATTACTCACTAATTTATAGCCTGTTTCTATCATTACTAGAAGTATATAACGTGCAAAATTAAAATGTTGGCTTATGGTCTTCTCAAAAAAAAAGAAGCCAAATTTGTTTTATAAAATATATTAATTTAAAGATTAAACTGTATATCAAATAATTTTATAATCAAATTAACCGTATATCAAATAATTTTATAATCAAATTAAAATGTAGGTAAGATATCTATTTTTTTTTTTTTCATTATAAAAAGCAAAAGTGAGAAAATAGAAAGTTGAAGAAATTCCTCACTCTAAAACATGCAAAAGTGAAATATCTTCATCTAAATACTGTAAATAAAAGAACTACGAAAATTTAACTAATTGCATGTCAAAATCTTTTATCTAGTAAATTTTGTTGTAAGTCTAGTTATCAAAAGAGGAAGAAAAAAATTTATGGTTAGTCAATTTATACATAAATGTTGCCACAGGCAGAACCGTACATTTGGGTGAGGACCATAGGGCCATAGGCTGTGGAAAGGTATTCTTACAGATATGTCCTTTTCGTGATTACATTTACGAATATGCCATTTTCCTATAAAAAAAACTTTGGATTTATCATTTTTGAATACTTAATGTCTATATTTATATTTTTTTATGGATAAAATACATATTTTATGAAAAAAATATTAAACTCTAAGGACAAATATAATTGAACCAACTAAACCTAACATAAGAAGTTAAACGCATGTTTAATCTTATTTTTGTAACCGAAAAAATGACAAATCCATAACAATATAGACAAAATGGCAAAACCATCATGCCATCACGAAAAGTGGTAAATTAATATTTGACTAGTATTTCTACCAATGCAGGCACGGAAATTTAATTTAAAATATTTTCTCTTAATATAAATTTTTGAGCTCAAATATATTTATAAAAACTTTTGAGTATAAATCTATATAAACACTAAACTTACTTTACTAAGTGATATATAACATATATATAGTTAAAGATAATATTTTTATTATATCTATTTGCACGGGATTTTAGTTTAAAATTTTTATCATAAGAATCATTGAATATAAATATAATAATTTGAAGTTTAAAAGATAAATATATATAAGTGCCATACTTATTTTACTAATCTATATATATATATAACATATATTGTTTAGTGTTACAATAATATTTTCCTAACAAATTAACAATATATCACGTGGTAACAATATATGATTTAAGAACTTTACTGGAACAATAAACAATACTGTTGATAATCTTTTGACATTTTATCCCTAGAAGAGTTCATTCCATATTCATATCCCATAAAAATATCTTTTTAAAATTTTTAATGTCGAATGTCGATCGTTGACCTAATTATAGAGATTATTTGAACATATTTATATCCTACATTAAATGCAAATATACAAAGTTTTATGAATATTTTTAGTGCTATGTCGCTACAACGGGGTTGTCCAAATGCATCACCTGCTATAATAGAATTTCCGACCAAGTCAAGAATGCTTAGATGGTGAAACGGTTAAATCCAACAATGAATATCTATTCACTAATCCAAGTTACATATTATTTTTAGATGTTAAATTTGTGATGCAACCTCAACTTTGTCTTCTCAAAGAAATATGGTGTACTTTAAATATATTGTTTCTGCCAATATTTTGGTTAAAAACATTTGATAAAATTGATGAAATCTCAAACTTGTTTTATTTTTGTTTTTATAATGTTACAGAATTGTAGCTCTAGTCGATAATATGCCTTCTGAGATATGCTATACAAATCACATGTCACTTTTTGTAACGGCTTAAATATTATTTTTCTAATATTTTTTGACCATTGATTTTGTTTTTCTAATATTATTTTTCTAATATTTTTTGACCATTGATTTTGTTTTTTAGATGGATTAGGTTTTCAAGATTCTTTTTTCTATTTTTCTAAAAAAAGTGTGACCATTACAATATCTTCGTTTTAGATCAAAACTTTTAAGTTGAGTTGAGTAATTAATCTTTTATTTTTCTTTAAATGAAATTTCATAAGAAATCTTTGTAGTATATGTTTCTTAGAAACTAATGTTTCACTACAATTTTATTTTTATGTTTATAATTTTATAAATATAATTACATAAATAGTTTATTTACTCCAACATGCATTAAAATCTTACTCCTATTATAAAATTTATTAACCCATTCTAAATTTGGAATATGATCATTTTTTGGATAAAATTTGAATAATAACAGTATGACTAAAATAAATTCATAGTATTATCTTTCCTATTTTAAAATGTTCATTTATTTGAATTAATTGATTTTTATATAGTTCTTAGGTATAGTTCTTAGAGTAGCATTTTTAGGTATGTATGATTAAACTTCGGGACATTTTTAAAAATATCTTTTTTCAATGGTACTTTTCAAAATATTTTGTTAGGTGGTCTATTTTCCGAAATAACCTTTTTAATATACAAAATAACTAAAATTTAAATCCTAAATCTTAAATACTAAAAATTTTATCTTCTTAAAACTATATACTACATGTAAAATAGAGAATACAAACTTAAAAAAAAAAAA
>NW_010921748.1:68945-70662 GCF_000633955.1 Camelina sativa
TCCCTAGAACATCCTCCTCTTCATTGCCTTGATTCCACGATCACACTTTGCCTTTACCTGCACCACAAACACAAATTGAGATGCATGAGTATTTGATAAACACTCAGTGAGGCAATCCTCCCATCTACTGGGCTATACACACAAGCAACAATGATTCCAAAGTTCCAAGACAAGCAACAAACAAACACACAAACCAGGAAATCAAACATCGACTAACTGGAAGGGAGGTGTTGACCGACACCAACCTAGTGTCGATCGACACTGGCTCAGTGGTGTCGACCGACACTACCCCANATGAAATTTCATAAGAAATCTTTGTAGTATATGTTTCTTAGAAACTAATGTTTCACTACAATTTTATTTTTATGTTTATAATTTTATAAATATAATTACATAAATAGTTTATTTACTCCAACATGCATTAAAATCTTACTCCTATTATAAAATTTATTAACCCATTCTAAATTTGGAATATGATCATTTTTTGGATAAAATTTGAATAATAACAGTATGACTAAAATAAATTCATAGTATTATCTTTCCTATTTTAAAATGTTCATTTATTTGAATTAATTGATTTTTATATAGTTCTTAGGTATAGTTCTTAGAGTAGCATTTTTAGGTATGTATGATTAAACTTCGGGACATTTTTAAAAATATCTTTTTTCAATGGTACTTTTCAAAATATTTTGTTAGGTGGTCTATTTTCCGAAATAACCTTTTTAATATACAAAATAACTAAAATTTAAATCCTAAATCTTAAATACTAAAAATTTTATCTTCTTAAAACTATATACTACATGTAAAATAGAGAATACAAACTTAAAAAAAAAAAAATTATTTAACATATTGAAATTGAGATAAAAAAAGTCAAACATGAAAATGTTTTAAAAATGAGTATTTTTGAAAAAAGATATCTAAAAAATGTATTTCTAACAAATTCTCTTGAACTTCTCTATTATTACATTAGTGGAAACAAAATTAAGGAAAAAAACGCAAAAATGGCAGTTTGGTCATTTTAAATTGTGCATGCTGATTATGGGTTGACCCGAACTATTGATATTCAGATCATGTATCATCATCGACAATACATCGACGCACGAACCTTCAGATCGTGGTCGAAGTGAGATTTTCTTTTTTCACAATTCGGTAGATCAGATCTCCATAACAAGATCTTTATATAGTGCTTTTGTTTTTAATATCTATAAAGAGGAGAATCCTTGTTACGATGATTTTTATGGAGAGATACGTGAAGTTGAAGTGACCGAGTATGAAAATGTTTTTCGTATGTTTTTGTTTTTGTGGCTTAACTAGAGAAGATTTACATATGAGCTACAAGACTAATAAACAAGATGAGGGAATCTACGTGTTTAGCTCAAGGACGAAATTTATGATCAAAGTCGAGTGGGATTTTCTCATGCGTATGTTACTTTCTTTTGTGGAGATGTCAATGAAATTTAGCAACGTGCAAGTCAGGAAGATCCTTCTTGTTACACATGCCTTGTTGTATTGGTTATCTCTATTCTATTCATGTGGTTAATGGCAGGTGCAACTCTGGTTTCTCAACATAAATAGGACAAGAAGTGAAGGTTGTAGTCTACAGATCAGAAGGTTAATGTGGAATTAACCAAGTGTCTGAAACACTCTGGTTGAAACAGAGAGTTTCTGGAAGCTTGAAACGACCTTTTTTTTTTTTTTTTTTTTTTTTTTTTTTTTT
>NW_010921748.1:73005-73312 GCF_000633955.1 Camelina sativa
AAGGTCACCTCTAGGCGATAGACTCACGCTCCAGGCGTCATTTGCTCTCGACTTTTGGACTTTCCTTTACTCATAGGCCTAAACCTTGCGTTTTTATTGGCTCCTCATTAGAGCTAAGTCTGCATGCCATAATGTTGGCTCCTCATCGGGCCTAAACCCGCATGCCATAATATATAAGGAAAATCCAAACTCGTCTCTCGGGTTGCCACCCTACAGCGCGCCCCCGGATCGTCATCCCAAGTCGATATACCAACCATACCTCCGAGCCACAAAGTCTCTGAATATGGCAGTACTAGGAGAACCTAAG
>NW_010921749.1:0-957 GCF_000633955.1 Camelina sativa
TAATGAGACATGATTGAATCCTAGTTAAACACCATTAATATATATATTTGAAAAATTTTAATCTAAATAAATCGAGCTCTGATAAAGATAGCTACTTAGGAGGCACATGAATAGTTTGGGATGGATTGATCATAGAAAAGGAAAAAGATTGAGGGAAGCTTGAGTTGAAGGAGGCGAGATGGAGACAGCGTTGAACTACTGCAACATATTCCATCACCACATGCAGTTTTCGAGAGGATGTCCAATGTTATTTATCTTCCTTGATGGCCAACTTGAGATATCGTTTTCAGCCCTTTTCTTGCGTTTTCAGCTCTCCCGAGAGGAAGAAGAAGAAAATAAAAGCGACTTTCCCTTCGGCTCTGAAGGTTGTTTCTTGGTTGCAATAAAAAGGTCTTTCAGCTATTTTTTGGCCTTGAGTAGATGGGGCTCTGAACAGGCGGCCAGGTAGCAGGGGATGTCTTGGTCAACAAAATAAGAGGCGGAGATTAGAGCCAGAAGACAGGATGAGTCATGCCTTGGAGATTTTAGGCCACCTCTATGTGAAGGTCATTCGTGTGCGGCTGAGGAAAAAAGGACACCACTGAGAGATTAATATTTGAGAGCATGTCCAACTAAATTAAGATAAGGGACTTGAAGAACTGACCTTGAGAAGGGCTAAGAAACGATGGAGGGGGTTGGTAAAGTCTGGAGATCAAAGGTAGAGTCACGACGTAAGCATCTTTATTAAAAGTCGATTGATGGAGAGCTTTGGTTTTATCAGATTTGTGACTCTAATTTGGTCTTGTTTATATAAAGTAACGTAAGCAACGAATGTTAACCATTGAAGCTCTCCAAATGCTGCTTACGTCAACCGAAACCGCGTAATCCCATCCTTAACCAATAACAATGATCCAAATGATTAAATATCGCAAGGTGTATGAGATCAAGTGATCAACTATACATATATGTAGACTGCAT
>NW_010921749.1:1676-15086 GCF_000633955.1 Camelina sativa
TTTTTTAATTTAAAAAAATTTAAAACTTAGAAAAGGGTAAAATCGTCCAGTTTTGAATCTCATTAATGGCAAATTAGTAATCTTAAGTCTGAGGATGAATGTGGTGCGTTTCAGCAACCTAAATAGAGAGAAAAAGCTTCTCCAAAATATATTTAGGGGTATTTTTCATTAAGGGCAAAGGAGGTCAAATTTTGTGAGATTGGCTGTGAGCCATCTCGACTTCTCCTTTAATATGTTAGATATATATATATATATATATATATATTTTAAAAATATTAGTTTGTAATATACATTAAAAGGTCAATACTTTAACTTTAATTTAATTAATATAATAGATAAGTCACACAATCAATTTATTTTTAGTTTAGACATTAAATACATCTGACATGAGCATTAGATGGCAATTTTTGTTTGTTATTTTTGTAAATAAGTCACAAACAAATAAAAAAGAGTTAGCAAAAAAAGAAGAACAACATCTATACACAAAGAGAATTAAAAAAAAAGAGTTGCAACCGTGATAGATAAGTGGTAAATAACATACCTTTTACCTTCACATGTGAGATCACAAACCGGCTAGAAGATGGATTGTTAGGGTTTAAGAAAACCAAATTGAAAAAGAGAAACCCTATTGATAAAAAATTAAAAAATTAGATTATTTTACTTAATCGTCCGAAAGATTCAAACTATCATTCCAATATCAAAACTATTGTCCCATCAACCATGCACCTCAAATACTATAGTACTTGGAAATTTTGAATTCAAATAAAATTCCAAAAAAGAAGAAAAAATACAAAAGGAACCAAAAATTAAACCTAATAATACCTTTTTAATATTATTTTTATCTCTTTGTATGTAGATATCTTCTTAAACACATCAAGAACCACGATGATTTGTAGTTCCAAAATCCCACGGTGAACCCTAAAACAAATTTTAAACAAAATCAAGTCAGTAAGATAATATTGATCTATAATCGAATCAAAGGTTTTTGAAAACTAAATCAGAAAATCATTAGCACCTTAATAGAAAGAAAAAACAACAATAATAATCCTGTGATATAAACAAACAACCACTACATAGAGAACTAAAAATTAAAATAAGATGCAATCAAATCAAGGACCAAAATTATAATACAAATATAAATATAAATTTGAGAACATGATAATAGATTAGGGTTTTTTCTTGTTTTGGAGTTATGGAGAATGATTAGAGAATCAAGTATTTATAATAGTAAACCGCTTATGATTTTAGGGTTTTGAGTAAGGAGGTGTATGTTACGGGTTTTATTTACAAAAGCCCATTTACATATATTCAGATTATATTTTCGATTATATTTAGAATCCAATGAAAATCGTCATAATTATCTTTACCTATTTTAACATTTAAAATAATAGAAATTTTCTTTAAACGGATATTCATAATATATTCTAATATTTATCTTCTATTTTTTAAAAGAGAAATATTGCATATAAATATATAAGATTCCCGTTTTTATTTTTAATTTTCGTTTTTTTTTTAATTTAAAAAAATTTAAAACTTAGAAAAGGGTAAAATCGTCCAGTTTTGAATCTCATTAATGGCAAATTAGTAATCTTAAGTCTGAGGATGAATGTGGTGCGTTTCAGCAACCTAAATAGAGAGAAAAAGCTTCTCCGAAATATTTTTAGGGGTACTTTTCATTAAGGGCAAAGGAGGTCAAATTTTGTGAGATTGGCTGTGAGCCATCTCGACTTCTCCTTTAATATATTAGATATGTTGTATTTTTAAATTATCGTATTATTATGGCTCGTAACTATATATTAATGACGACATAAATTAATATTACTATAAATTAAAAAAAAATGTCATGGCCAGTTTCCAACATTATCAAATTATAGAACTTTTATTGTATTTTAGTAATTTTACATATTAAAATAGTTCTTAATAGAAGGATATATATATATACTAGATAAGGCCTGCATTATTACGCGGGTAAAAATTAAAAAATTTATTGAGAATAGTTAAGTAGTAACATACATGTTTTTAGATTTTATCTTGTAATATTTTAATATTGAATATGAACCTATATATTTCATTTAATACTCTCTCAATTCCATTATATAAGATTTTTATAATATTTTCTCAAATTTATATTTTTATTAATATAACAATTTATAACTATTTGAATTATGCAGTATATTTCCTATTGGTAGAAATTTTATAAATGACATAATATTTTTTGTTTATTAATCTTTGTGCTTTTACCCAAAAACTCTTATAGAACAGGAAGTATCATTTAAATATCTATACCATCATAATAGATAATATTTTAAGTTTAATTACACATTTCATCTTAATGCATATAAATAAATATTTTATATCAAACACAATTAATACATCATATCAAATCTATATCTTAGTAAGAACAGAAAATAAAAATAAAAATTAACAATATATAATTTGCAAAAAAAACTCAATCAACATTATTTAAGATATATTTGTTATGTCGTTACCTCATAAGTACTAATTTTACCTCATGTCATAATCAATTTTAATGAGTAAAATTTATATAAAAAAACATATATAAAGATACAGAGAAATTCTCAATAACTGAAGATTTATAATTTATAAGTTTTTTTTCAAATTATCTTATGTTTTGACATATGCATTACAAAAATACATGTGTTAAAATTATAAAATTAAACATTAAAAATTACTAATATTCTTGAATTATTTTTTAACTGATACATATTAATATTTGAAAACTTTTTAATCTATTTAATCTAAAATAAATTTCATCGTTAGACATTCAGTTTAGTAATCACATTTAACTATATATTTCATCGTAAAACCATAATTCACTTCTTCATGGATTAGTTAAAACTTTTAATAACAAAAATAATATGAGCATATATGAGATAATATGTATTTTGGTAGTATTTTAAATTTAACAATAACAATAATCAGTTAAAAAATCAGTTAACATCTACAAAATTTTTGAAAATCCAAAAATATCCTAAATATTATTCTTCTATATGTCATAATTTCATAAGTAATACTTTTGTCAATTTTAATCAATTTAACCAAAAAATTCATTCTTACAAACGCATTTTTCTATTTTCTTTCAGGTTTCTCATATTACTATATGCATTAAAACTTTTAAATAAAACATGTAAAACTATACTTATACAAATCATGTATTGAATTAGTTTTTTAATTTATTTATTCTTTCAAGGTTTTGTGTACTTACTTACAATAAAAATTTATATTACAACGATAAATACAATTTATATTCGAATAAAATTATGTTAAATAACTTTGTTATTCATTATTTATTGATTAATATACATGCTTAATAAATTAAGTTTTTGCTTACAGTTGACATGTGTCAACATCTAATCAATATATTTGACACATGTCACAATCTTGACATCAAGGTTTAGATAATAAGTTTTGTTAGTTTTCCTTTTTGTTTTAGGGAAATAAATTTTTTAAAATATAAACATGTAAGATTCTGTAAATATAATTAGCTGTCTTAGTTTATAAAAAAAATTGACATGTGTCAAAATCTAATCAATATATTTGATACATCCAGCTTTATATGAGGTTCATCTGCAAGTATATTTTCCATCATAGCAATCTGATCATCACTCATGATACCCCGTTCTCTTTTGCTAGCATGGTTTTCCGATGTCTCATGGTTTGTAATTGTCTCTTTGGTGTTCATGATTTTCTATTGTACTAAAGGTTTTGATTTGATATGGGATACCACTTAATAGACATCTTTATATAATAAGACATATGCTCAATTTCCTTATAGTGATAGGCCAATATCACGTAGAATAATATTAGTCTAAATATTGCAACTGCAACAAATAGAAACGTGTCTAATTCACGTAGAATAGTAAAATAGTAAAAATTTAATAATTGACATATTAATTTTTAACACGTGTCAACATCTTATCAATATATTTGACATGTGTCACGATCTCGTTAATTAGTAATTTTGTCATTGAACTTTATATAATAAGATATATATTTAAACTGCATCTTATTATATAAACTTTGGTTCTCAAAGTTAGTAACTCACCAGATCGTGACACGTTTTAATTTTAACGATTATAGATCAAAGTTAAAAACTCACCAGATCGTGATACATGTCAATTTTAACGATCATATATCAAAGTTAGTAACTCATCAGATCGTGACACATGTCAATTTTAACGATCAAAAATCACAATTTCCAAGCTTGGTAAAACAAAGCATAATATAATTGTAATCTAAATTAAATAAGATAACCTAACACATTAAATTTTATGTCTTTATTTGCACAAAAAAAAAAATTTATGTCTCTATGGTAAGCCAATTTCGGATACTGAGTACTGCAACAAGATGTAACATGTCAATTTTAACGATCAAAAATCACAGTTTTCAAGCTTGGTAAAACAAAGCATAATATAATTGTAATCTAAATTAAATAAGATAACCTAACACATGTTGTAAAACACTTAGTGGACTCCATCGACCGGCCTCATTAACTCTATGTGTGATCCGCCTGTTCGCAGCCCAAAGGCCCATCGGCCTTTGGCCTTAGCTTATGTCGGTTTACTTATATGTTTCCTATTATGTATTGGACTTAGTCCTCCCTATAAATATGTAACCTCTATTCGATATCAATAATAAGAACAAGATATTTCTCCCTAAACTCTCTAGTTTTACAACACGTTATCAGCACGATAGCCTCTTACCCTAAAACCCTAAAGGCAGCCGCCGATTTTCTCTTCTTCCCTAAAACCCTAAACCGCCTTTGTTCTTCCTCCTTCTTCGAGACTTATCTCCTTTGTCTCGAAGCTCTCTTGCTGATTCACGAGCATCCTTAGCTTGTGATCGAGTTCTTCTCAAACTCTATCGAGGTTTGTTGGTTCTCGGTTTCGGGGGTGAGTTCGCGAGGAGCTGTTCGAGGGAAGCTGTTTGCGGAAAGCAGTTCGTGATCGAGAAAGAGAGGAATTACCGAGGTCTTTAGCTCCCGGTTCATATCCAGTCAGAATCCAAATCGGTGAAGGTAAACAAAGATCTAAACACCCTTAAAACCCTATGATCGAATTTGAACCTTAAAGCTATTGAACCTTAAAAACAAACAAGTAAAACAACCAACATAGTTTAAGATCTCTAAAACCTAAAACATAAAAATCGGATCATGTTTAGGTTGTTAGATTTCTTGAGAATTAAAACCAATTATATTACAAGATTAAAATTTGGTTGATTGTTGCTTGTTGTGATGCATAAGAACCTAGAACCGAAAATTGCTAGATTAATAAGATATTAAATCAAACTGTTCTAGGATATTAAAACTTGGTCATTCATGCATCATATAGAAATCCGGTCATGTAGAATCGATTAAGACTTGTAAAACTCGGCTGCATGAATTAATTCTTAGGATTCCTTAGACAATAAACTCGAGCATTTTCTTGTTCTAGGATCATTAGGATAACTTCCATAAAACTTTAATCATTATCCTAAAATTTATGTAAAATTAACATTATAGTTTAAGAGTATATCCGATTAAATTAAAACTTTTGTTAAAATTCTATAAATTAAAACATAAAATCTCGGATCAAATAACTAATTAGGATAAGTTCCTAAAACTCTCAAAACAAAACATAAATCCTAGACTAAATAGGAAATTATAAGAAAAGGAAATCCTATCTAGAAATAAGGAAAACATTGCATGCATATCTATTTGATTTTGTTGTCTTGCATGCATGAATTTAAACCATAAAACTATAAGAGGCAAGGCATGGTTTGGTCTCAAATACCGCATGACCTAAGGCATGGTTCGGTCTCAAATACCGCATGACCTTAATTAAATGTTGCATGGTTCGATCTCAAATATAGCATGCTGACTATCGGTTGTCTACTTTATGCAGATGGAAAATCTCAAGAGCCTAGACTACCCTATCCTGCAAGCTTCTGGAAAGAATTACTTGCAATGGGCAAATGACACCGAGATCTATCTGTCATCAAACGGCTTGCACGAATGCATCGATGAGGAATTTGAGTGCACTGACAAGCAAAAGAATAAGTGCCTCCAGCATATACATCATCACATTGCTGAGAGTATCAAAAGCCAGTACCTCTTTATAAGAGATCCTCTCGCCCTTTGGACACAGCTTAAACGCCGTTACGGGCACCAAAAGACGGTGCTCCTTCCAAAGGCCGAGTTCGATTGGAAAAGCCTAAGGATCCAGATTACAAATCCATGGAGGAGTATAACTCTGAGCTCTTTAGGATTGTCTCACTCCTTAGGCTGTGTGGAAGAGAGGTAACTGAGCAGGAGCTGATAGAAAAGACTTTGTCTACTTTCAGCCCCAATAACAGAGTTCTTCAACAACAATATCGACATCAAAAGCTCGCTGACTATGGGGAACTCATTGAGTGTTTACTGTTAGCTGAGCAGAACGATGAGTTGTTGATGATGAACAGTGCTATGAGACCTCCTGGTACAGCCCCATTACCAGAAGCAAATAAAGTTGATTTGGGAAAGAAAGCTGCAGTAGAGTCTAAAGAGCCTAAAGAGCCTAATGAGACCAACTACGTCCACAGAGAAAGACACTACGGCCATGGCCGTGGTGGTCGAGGAGGCCAGGCTGGTCGAGGAGGCCGCAGACGTGGTGGTAGGGGCCGTGGGTCCTTTAAACCACACACCAAGGCCAAATCGACTTGCCACCGATGTGGTATGTCAAACCACTGGGCCAAGAACTGCAGAACTCCCAAACACCTCATTGATGCATATCAAGAAGTTCTTAATAAGAATCCAGAGGCCAATCTCGCATACCTCGATGATGAAGGAGACTTCGATCATGAGAAGGATGACTTGCTAGACTATGAGACTTCCGATTGCCTCAACAATGAAGATTGAATTTCAATTTTTATTTTGGTTTAATTTCTATGCTTTTATGATTTAATTTCCTTGTAATGACTTTGATTTAAATTCAATAGATTTTATTTTATAAAATTGTCTTGTTAAAACACAAACTTATTGTCCGCTTTATAGAAATGGCCGAGGACATGAGTGAACTAGTAGTGGACAGTGGCTCCAGCCACACCATACTAAAAGACAAAAGATATTTCATAAATCTTATTATGAAAAATGCTAATGTTAGTACAATTGCGGGTATAGCAAATTTAATAGAAGGCTACCGCTAGGCTCACATATTGTTGCCTCACGGCACACACATTGAGCTATGTGATGCCTTATACTCACCCAGCTCTAAGAGAAACTTATTGAGCTTTAAAGATATAAGACTAAATGGTTATCATATTGAAACCAAGGGTGAAGGATCTAAAGAGTTCCTCTACATTACAGAAAATGTGAAAGGACAAAAGAAGATCCTAGAGACTATACCTGCACTAGCCTCTGGTCTATACCATGCTAGAATCAACATGATAGAAGCTAACTTAGCAAAGCACAGAATGATTAACCAACAATTCACTCTATGGCATGACCGGCTTGGCCATCCGGGCTCAAACATGATGCGTAAACTAATTAAGAGTTCAAAAGGGCACAACCTCAAAGAAAGAAAAGTTTTCCCTAAAAATCTCACTTGTGTAGCATGTGCACAAGGGAAACTTATTATAAGACCCTCACCAGTAAAAGTCACAAAAGAGACTTTACACTTTCTGGAAAGGATACAAGGTGACATATGTGGACCTATACACCCACCAAGTGGGACATTCAGATATTTCATGGTGATGATAGATGCATCAACCAGATGGTCTCACGTAGGGATGTCAAACGGGCATGCCCGTGCCCAAATGGACTGACCATCACGGTCCCGTCTTTTCAGTGATCCGCCGCGGACAGGTCCGCCACGGGCGGCGGGTGACGTATCAATGCCCATGCCCGCTCCGCTTAGCTTTGCGGACTAAGGGGCATGCCCGCGGGCATGTTCTTCTTCTCTTCCACCAAGCTCCGTACAACCGTACCTATGCCGTGAACAACAAATATGCAACTATGTAACAACTATGCATTTGAATAATGTGATGTCCAGAACATTGAGACTCCTTCTGCGGATTAACATCAATATAGCAAAACAAGTAGAACCATAAACAACAAATAAAGATCATTGTAATGAAGATCATAAACAACAACAAGTAGAACCATTGTAATGGGATCTGTTAGAAGATCAGGAACTATATCACCTATGAGATGGAAGTGTTAAGCATAAAGCAGAATTTTAAGGACGGGTTCCCTTCATGATTTCCACCAATCACAAACTGCAAAAGATAAAAACCTTGAGATCAAATCAAAGTACTGAGAATTAACAACAGTTTCACATTCTAAAACATCAAGATTGAGAGAGCTTACGGATCGATCCCCAATTTGCAGGTTCAGATTTGACACCAAAGCCATTGGTGTAACCATTCTCCAGATGATTCACAAAAAGCTTTACTTCTCCCTATTAACAACCAATCAAAAAGAAAAAAAACAAATGTCAGAAATCTATGAAACAAAGAAGAGCAACGAAGTCAATCGCGCCAAAAAAAAAAGGCTCACCATAGAGATTTTTCTATACCTCCAATAAGACACAATACAGCCTGAGCAAAATGGCACATAAGCACATATATAAGAGATCAAAACAAAACAATAAATCTCAAATTCTTTAAAAAAAGTTAAGACATTTTCTATGTTGTCTGCAGAACGGAAGAAGAAAACGAACAGACTGTGGGAGACGAAGATCAAACGGGTCTGTGGAAGATGAAGAACGGAAGAACAATAGACTATGGGAGATAGAGATGTCAAACGAAAACGAAGAACGGAAGAAGAAGATGAAGAATGTTCCATCGGGTAATTTCTCAAACCCGCAATCCGCGACGGGCATGCCCGCTTGAATCCGCCGACCAAACGGGTCTGGTCTGCTATGCCCGCGAAAATTTGGGCTTCAATAACTAGGCCCATGCCCGCTCCGCTTGGCTTCTCAATGGGCTATGCCCGCGGGCATCTGGCCCGTTTGACATCCCTAGTCTCACGTATGCTTGTTATCCACAAGAAACTTAGCTTTTGCTAAGATGTTAGCTCAAATCATAAGATTAAGAGCACATTTTCCAGACTTTCCACTTAAGACTATACATCTAGACAATTCTGGTGAATTTACATCCCAAGCATTTAATGAGTACTGTATGTCCATGGGGATGAGTGTGGAACATCCCGTGGCACATGTCCATACACAAAACAGATTAGCTGAATCCTTCATTAAACGAATACAATTGATAGCTCGACCATTGCTAATGCGATCGAAGCTTCCTGTGTCGGCTTGGGGACACGCGGTCTTACATGCAGCAGAACTCATACGCATCATGCCATCTAGTGAACACAAATATTCACCATCCCAACTATTATCGGGTCAAGAGCCAGACTTATCCCATCTCAAAACACTTGGTTGTGCCGTTTATACACCAATTGCTCCACCACAGAGAACTAAGATGGGACCTCAAAGGAGGATGGGAATATATGTTGGTTATGAGTCTCCCACCATTATAAAGTATCTCGAGCCACTCACAGGAGATTTATTTAAGGCCAGATACGCGGACTGTCAATTCGTTGAGTCCGAATTCCCTACATTAGGTGGAGAGACCAACAAGCTGGGCAAAGAATTAACATGGAATCAAACATCCTTAAATTGGCAAGATCCTCGAACTCTAGCATGTGATGCAGAGGTTCAAAAGATTATACATCTACAACAGCTACCTAATCAATTGCCAGATTCCTTTGCTGACCCGAAAAGAGTAACAAAATCGTACATACCAGCTTGCAATGCACCAGTACGTATTGATGTTCACAAGGAACACAATAATCAAGTTGCTACAGAGTCTAGACCATGTTTGAAACGAGGTAGACCATTAGGTTCCAAAGGTAAAAATCCTCGGAAAACTAAAGGTGCAAAACAGACCGAGGCACAGGGAATTATATTAAAGCCAGACGCTGTCACAGAAACTCCTAACGTACCAATTGAGGATCAGGACGCTGAACCTCAAGAACCTGAAGGAATTGACAACAATGAGATCTCAATAAACTATATTATGTCTGGAATTCAATGGAACCGAAAATATGTCGACATCGATGATATATTTGCATACAAGGTAGCACTTGAAATAAACGAGGATCATGAACCCACATCTATACTAGAGTGCACTCAAAACAAAGATTGGCCTAAATGGCAAGAAGCTATTGATGTGGAGTTAAACTCATTAAAGAAGAGAAGTATGTTTGGTCCGACCTTAAGGATAACACCTGAAATTAAACCAGTTGGACACAAATGGGTCTTTGTAAGAAAGAGAAATGAAAACAATGAAATTGTGAGATACAAAGCACGGCTTGTAGTACAAGGATTCTTTCAAAGACCCGGCATAGATTATGAGGAGACATACTCCCCTGTGATGGATGCAACGACTTTTAGATATCTAATAAGTCTGGCTATAAAAAAAAATTTAGATTTGCGGTTAATGGATATTGTAACTGCATATCTATATGGTCCACTGGATAACAAAATTTATATGAGATTACCAGAGGGTATAGAACTCAAAGATAAGAGTGGTTCTAGAGACCAATACTGCATAAGGCTAGACAAATCGCTTTATGGACTGAAACGGAGTGGTCGAATGTGGTATAACCGATTAAGCGACTATTTGGCAAAGAAAGGCTATCAGAACGACCCAATCAGTCCATGTATATTCATAAACAATTTTGCAAACAAAGGATTTGTGATAATAGCAGTATATGTGGATGATTTAAACATCCTTGGAACCTCTGGGGAAATCGCCCAAACAGTAGAATATCTCCAGAAAGAATTTGAGATGAAAGACCTAGGCAAGACAAAATTCTGTTTGGGATTGCAGCTTGAGTACAGAAACAATGGAATCCTTGTGCATCAAAAGGCATATACAGAAAAGGTACTCAAGAGATTTAATATGGAGCAAGCTCACTCATTGACTAGCCCAATGGTTGTGAGAAGTATAGAAGTGGATAAAGATCCATTTGCTCCTAAGAAGGACAATGAAGAAGTTCTTGGTCCTGAAATGCCTTACCTCAGTGCTATAGGAGCGCTAATGTTCTTGGCTAGCCACACTAGACCAGACATATGCTTTGCCGTGAACCTCCTAGCAAGATATAGTTCTTGTCCGACCAAAAGGCACTGGAATGGTATTAAACATGTTAGGCGTTACCTTCAGGGAACGACAGACTTTGGTCTATATTTTACTAACTATAACAAAGAAGGTTTAGTTGGTTTTGCTGATGCAGGTTATCTATCCGATCCACACAATGGTAAGTCACAAACAGGTTATGTGTTTACGCACGGTGGTACTGCGATCTCTTGGCGTTCTATGAAGCAGACTCTAGTGGCCACATCCTCAAATCACGCGGAGATCCTAGCCATACATGAAGCCAGCCGTGAGTGTGTTTGGTTGCGGTCAATGACTCAGCATATTCGGACAGATAGCGGCTTAGAAGATAACAAGGAAGCAACTATACTCTATGAAGACAATACAGCCTGCATCGCACAGCTCAAAGAAGGTTACATCAAGGGAGATCGGACGAAGCACATACTGCCAAAGTTCTTCTACACACATGAACTACAAAAGGCCGGAGAAGTTCAAGTGGTGCAAGTTCAGTCATGCAACAACTCAGCCGACAACAACATTCAGGAATTGGGGGAGCAATGTGTGATGTACTCTTTTTCCTTCACCAAGGTTTTGTCCCAATGGGTTTTCCTGGTAAGATTTTAATGAGGCAGCATCCCCTAAGCCCATTGCAGCGATCCCGTCCAAGCATAGGCACGGTCATATCGTCCAAGGGGGAGTGTTGTAAAACAGTTAGTGGACTCCATCGACCGGCCTCATTAACTATATGTGTGATCCGCCTGTTCACAGCCCAAAGGCCCTTCGGCCTTTGGCCTTAGCTTATGTCGGTTTACTTATATGTTTCCTATTATGTATTGTACTTAGTCCTCCCTATAAATATGTAACCTCTATTCGATATCAATAATAAGAACAAGAGATTTCTCCCTAAACTCTCTAGTTTCACAACAACACATTAAATTTTATGTCTTTGTTTGCACAAAAAAAAAAAATTATGTCTCTATGGTAAGCCAATTTCGGATACTGAGTACTGCAACAAAATTTGTGAAGGCACATGCAAAGAAAACGAAGATCATGAAAAACCAATTGGCAGTCTTAGGAAAAAAGCTTGAACTGAAGTCTGAATTAATCTTTTTATTATATTAAAAAATTTATTATATAAAGTTGGGTTTTCAAATTAGCCACATGTCAAGTATACTGATGAGATGTTGACACGTGTCAAAAATAATTATTTTTCAAAACAGCTAATTAAGAAAATAACATTAAATCTAAATAAAATTTACATGTTTATATCTAAAAAAGTTTCAAAATCAAAAAGGAAAATTAACAAAACTAATATATTTTTCATTGTACGCTAATTATATTATATGTGTTTTCTCAATAAGATTTTGACATGTATAAACAAAAAAGTAATTCACTAAGCATGTATATTATTACTAATAAATAAATAGTGAATAACAATTTTTTTAAAAAAAAAACATAAGTTATGTCAAAAGAATTATTGTTTTTTAAACATAACATGACAGCTAATTAAGAAAATAACATTATATCTACATAACATTACATGTTTATATTGAAAACTTTGATCCTTGATTTTTTTTTTCTGATATAATTTTGCCAATCTATTGCGTGGGTCTTTGATTCGTGCCGGTTTTTTCAATGGAAGCTATCAGATGCAATGAAATGAAAGCGAAGTATATAAGGCCCGCCAATTTAATCGAGGATGGAGACAATGATGGAGGTTCCAAAAGTTATTCTACAGTTAGTAGCATTATAAGTTTGGAAGATAAGTCGGTGGTTGATGTTTCTGGTCAAAATTTAGAGTTTTCTTTTCTCAATAATGTTGATGATTCCAGTACTGAAACAAGAGCTGTTTGAAACAACCCGACCCGTTTTTTTTTTTATAATGATAATAAATACAATATATAATAAAGCAGCCCATACTACTTAACTAGACCATCCCAAATCACAACTCCTCTTTAAACCAATAACAACGAATACACACAGCGGAAACATACCAACCATACAGAACCATTACAACATCAATGCAATAACAATCCTAAGCATACTAACCATCAACCTAGCATATTTCTAACCAAGGTTCCATCATAAACAATATAGCAAAGACCAACAACACACAAACGAGACCCTAGATCATCCTCCTCCTCATCGCCATGATTCCACGTCACATACCTGCACACCACAAACAACAATTGAGATGCGTAAGTATTATCATAAATACTTAGTGAGGCCGTCCTCCCATCTACTAGGTTATACACACAAGCATTTGAGAACCCT
>NW_010921749.1:15129-17017 GCF_000633955.1 Camelina sativa
CACCAACCACTGGCGGCACAACTGCTGGAAGTCGCTGCAAAGCCTGAGCTACCTGAGCTAGCAAGTCCATCAAGACATCCTCCCTGCCCGGAGCACCCGCAGCTGCAACCCTCACACCCGGGGCAACACCGTGACCGACACCAGGCCCATCCGCCCTGCCGTCACCCAAACCAGCCTGGTCTCCAGACACACTAGGATGAACCTGTGACTCCGCCACCTCCTCACTGGCCATGCTCTGGGTCACACTCACACTGGCCTCAGGAACCTGACCTCGTCCCCGACCACGACCACGACCACGCCCACGACCACGACCACGACCGCGACCAACAGCATCCTCTCTAGCCGTCTGCACTACCCAGAACAGAAGGCTAAGCACACAATAATTCTAATACACAAAATACAACTTACCGTGGAATCTCATTGAAGGCTCGAAGAGGATGATACTAGGACTCCATACCGCAAACAAATTGACTAACTACTCATAATCAATTTCATCACACAACATCATGCATCAAGCAAAAGGAAAATAATTCACCCAATTAACTTCCTAACCGCTCTAACCGTCCATTTAACCATCCTAGAACCGTAAAAGCTCTGATACCAAAATGAAACAACCCGACCCGTTTTTTTTTATAATGATAATAAATACAATATATAATAAAGCAGCCCATACTACTTAACTAGACCATCCCAAATCACAACTCCTCTTTAAACCAATAACAACGAATACACACAGCGGAAACATACCAACCATACAGAACCATTACAACATCAATGCAATAACAATCCTAAGCATACTAACCATCAACCTAGCATATTTCTAACCAAGGTTCCATCATAAACAATATAGCAAAGACCAACAACACACAAACGAGACCCTAGATCATCCTCCTCCTCATCGCCATGATTCCACGTCACATACCTGCACACCACAAACAACAATTGAGATGCGTAAGTATTATCATAAATACTTAGTGAGGCCGTCCTCCCATCTACTAGGTTATACACACAAGCATTTGAGAACCCTCAAGTCTAAGCAATCAAACAAACACAAGCAATACATCAAACCAGGAAAACAAGTCTCGGTTGGGACTGGTATCGACCGATGCTACAAGAGAGTGTCGACCGATGCTCCACAAACAGTGTCGACCGATGTTCCACAAACAGTGTCGATCGATGCCTCTTCTGCAGACACGATCTGCGCGAATCCGAACGATGAACTTCCGATTCAATCCACCTCGAAACCGTCTCAAACTCAACCAAATACCTCAGAGACCACTGGGAATCACAAAAGCAATGAACCCAAGCAACAAAACAACACAAACAGCAAAGAAAACACCCAAACAAGAGAGATCTCATGCTTAGATCAACCATGGTCAAGCACTCACCACTTTCCAGGAAGATTCTGAGCAGTAGGAACGAAATCCTCACTCCTAGCAAGCTTCTAACTCTTTCCCAGCTCCAAAACTCTCAAGAACAGCAAGGAATCTCCCAATCCTTTCCCAAAAGCTTAAGAACACTCTCTTCTCTCTTCTTTCTCACAAACGGCGATAAAAGACTTTTCTGAAATCCCTAATTCGTCTCAGACACTTAACAACACGATTAGGGTTTTAATTGAACCAAACCGAACCAATCGGCAATTAAATCAAACCCGACCAAACCGGAAAAAATGTGGTGTCGATCGATGCCACCAAGGGTGTCGATCGACACCCACACCAAAAATACACAAATTGGTTCGCGGGCGTTACCAATTGGTGACAGCTTGTCCTGTGGGAAGGTTGTTAAAGGGTGGGGACCAGGGTTCGAGGAACGCCTGGCGCACCAATAACCTACTGTGGATTTGGATGAATATTTCCATTTGCCCAGTGAGGGGTTAGGATCGATGCCC
>NW_010921749.1:17323-20733 GCF_000633955.1 Camelina sativa
GCTCTCGGATCGTCATCCGAAGCAAACATACCACTCCCACTCTCTGGCCACAAAGTCCATCGAGCTATCGGTATCACATGAGTTAGGCCCACACAATCTTGAGCAAACAAGTCTGATGTCAACGAGTATCTCCCGACTAGATCTACCTCAACGCTTTCCATTTCTGGAAACTTCTATTTTTAGAAACTTTCCTCTTTTAGCATTGCGCCTTCACGAAAACCCATCACCCGAACACCACCATGACCACCACCCGGTCACCCTGGAACACCCTACTCTCAAGGTATTTCCATACACTTTTCAAAAAAAAATAGAAAAGCTCTAACTCCTATAAAACTTTCCATTTATAGCAACTTTCTATTTATGGAAACTTTCCATTTATAGCACCCTTCTATTTATGGAAATCTTCCATTTATAGAATTTCCGTGCTAATCCTTTCCAGTGGTTTTTCCACAATTCTCAAATCCAAAATAACTCCAACTTTTATTAAAACCTCAATGCAATAATCGTTTACAAATCCAAACGAAAATACAAAATGAAAGAATGAAAAACAAAAGCTAAAACTAAACGCCGGAATGGGCACCCGGTCCTCCCTTCGGCTGTGCCACAACCTCCATCATCTGCCTCCTCTTAGGGCAGAAAGGCCTGATATGCCCCTCCTCCCCACAATGATAACACAAACGATGGTACTCCAGCAAGTCACCTTTCTTGGGACAGTTTGCCAACGTGTGATCCGTGCTCCCGCACCCATAGCATCTCTGGCTACCCTGGTCTGCCATTGTCGTCTCTTCCCGCCTCCTCTTACGCCTTTGCTCCGACTGCCTATCCTTGCTTGAAATGCCCTGCTCCACTGTCTTCTCTGTCTGAGCCGCTGGACTGACCACCACCAACTGTGTCCTCAAGTCATCCTCTATCCTAGCTGCAACCTCAACCAGCTCCGCTCTCGTAGCATAGCTCCTCACTCTGCACCGAGTCCTCAGATCATCTCGCAAAGCCAGCAAGAACCTCCGCACCTGAGCCGACTCTGGCTCCCAAGCCCGGCCTGCATACCCCACAAGCCGACTGAACTCTGCATCCAGCTCCCGCACTGTACGGTCCCCTTGAGTCAACCCCAAGAACCGTGCCTCCATACGATCAAGAGCCTCCTGAGGAAAATACTTGGAGTTAAACTCCCTCACAAAATCTCCCCAAGACATACCCCGCTGCACCCTCCGTGCTGTCACCGACCTCCACCACACACGAGCATCTCCTGACAAGTAAAACACTGCCAGATCCACCCTGTACCGGTCGGGACACCTAAGCGAAAGGAAAATATCCTCCATCCGCTCTCTCCACTCATCCGCTACACTCGGATCGGTACTTCCTGAGAAATACCCTGCTCCCACATGCCGCAGCTGCTCCATCATCCGCACATACTGAGCATCCACTACCTCGGCCCCCGGCTGCACACCTGCCTGCAAACCCGCTGCAGGCTGCACCACTGGAACCTGTCCACCACCCACTGGCGGCACTACTGGATCCTGCCCACCAACCACTGGCGGCACAACTGCTGGAAGTCGCTGCAAAGCCTGAGCTACCTGAGCTAGCAAGTCCATCAAGACATCCTCCCTGCCTGGAGCACCTCCCGCTGCAACCCCCACACCCGGGGCAACACCGTGACCGACACCGGGCCCATCCGCCCTGCCGTCACCCAAACCAGCCTGGTCTCCAGACACACTAGGATGAACCTGTGACTCCGCCACCTCCTCACTGGCCATGCTCTGGGTCACACTCACACTGGCCTCAGGAACCTGACCTCGTCCCCGACCACGACCACGACCACGCCCACGACCACGACCACGACCGCGACCAACAGCATCCTCTCTAGCCGTCTGCACTACCCAGAACAGAAGGCTAAGCACACAATAATTCTAATACACAAAATACAACTTACCGTGGAATCTCATTGAAGGCTCGAAGAGGATGATACTAGGACTCCATACCGCAAACAAATTGACTAACTACTCATAATCAATTTCATCACACAACATCATGCATCAAGCAAAAGGAAAATAATTCACCCAATTAACTTCCTAACCGCTCTAACCGTCCATTTAACCATCCTAGAACCGTAAAAGCTCTGATACCAAAATGAAACAACCCGACCCGTTTTTTTTTATAATGATAATAAATACAATATATAATAAAGCAGCCCATACTACTTAACTAGACCATCCCAAATCACAACTCCTCTTTAAACCAATAACAACGAATACACACAGCGGAAACATACCAACCATACAGAACCATTACAACATCAATGCAATAACAATCCTAAGCATACTAACCATCAACCTAGCATATTTCTAACCAAGGTTCCATCATAAACAATATAGCAAAGACCAACAACACACAAACGAGACCCTAGATCATCCTCCTCCTCATCGCCATGATTCCACGTCACATACCTGCACACCACAAACAACAATTGAGATGCGTAAGTATTATCATAAATACTTAGTGAGGCCGTCCTCCCATCTACTAGGTTATACACACAAGCATTTGAGAACCCTCAAGTCTAAGCAATCAAACAAACACAAGCAATACATCAAACCAGGAAAACAAGTCTCGGTTGGGACTGGTATCGACCGATGCTACAAGAGAGTGTCGACCGATGCTCCACAAACAGTGTCGACCGATGCTCCACAAACAGTGTCGATCGATGCCTCTTCTGCAGACACGATCTGCGCGAATCCAAACGATGAACTTCCGATTCAATCCACCTCGAAACCGTCTCAAACTCAACCAAATACCTCAGAGACCACTGGGAATCACAAAAGCAACGAACCCAAGCAACAAAACAACACAAACAGCAAAGAAAACACCCAAACAAGAGAGATCTCATGCTTAGATCAACCATGGTCAAGCACTCACCTCTTTCCAGGAAGATTCTGAGCAGTAGGAACAAAATCCTCACTCCTAGCAAGCTTCTAACTCTTTCTCAGCTCCAAAACTCTCAAGAACAGCAAGGAATCTCCCAATCCTTTCCCAAAAGCTTAAGAACACTCTCTTCTCTCTTCTTTCTCACAAACGGCGATAAAAGACTTTTCTGAAATCCCTAATTCGTCTCAGACACTTAACAACACGATTAGGGTTTTAATTGAACCAAACCGAACCAATCGGCAATTAAATCAAACCCGACCAAACCGGAAAAAATGTGGTGTCGATCGATGCCACCAAGGGTGTCGATCGACACCCACACCAAAAATACACAAATTGGTTCGCGGGCGTTACCAATTGGTGACAGCTTGTCCTGTGGGAAGGTTGTTAAAGGGTGGGGACCAGGGTTCGAGGAACGCCTGGCGCACCAATAACCTACTGTGGATTTGGATGAATATTTCCATTTGCCCAGTGAGGGGTTAGGATCGATGCCC
>NW_010921749.1:21441-23263 GCF_000633955.1 Camelina sativa
TTGGATGAATATTTCCATTTGCCCAGTGAGGGGTTAGGATCGATGCCCTGCAGGGCCAGCTTGGGGTCCGTTTGGGCGGCTAGCAGTGAGGCTAGCGGGCTAGCAGTGAAGCTAGCGGGGTCCACGGGACGGGTTGTTACACTGTTTGATGGAGTTATTGAGAAGCGGTTTCAAATTTGGAAATTTGGAACGGTATACCATTTTAAAATTGGTTTCTAACCGGATTTATATGGTTTTCTATCGGATTAGGTTCGTAAACCGTTTAAACCAGGTATATGGAGAAATATATGAGAACTTTTGATTCAGGTAAAAATAAGTTGAGAATTTATGATTCGAGAATATTTGAGACGAGGTCATAACTTTAAGTTGTTTTGGTACAATTGGGTACTTCTGAAGAGTAAATAGGACGTTTATCCTTAACATGATTATGACATATGTCATGTTTTGGATTGTATATAAAGTTTCTATTTTGTATATCTGAATTATCTAAGACTTATATATACCATCATGATTATGATTTTCAAATTTTTATTTTTATTATATTATATTAAATTTCTTTCAATTTCTCAACTTTTATTGGGTTAGTCATAAAATCATTGTAATCGAGTAGATAGTTTTCACCAGTTGTTCATCCAATATATCTTTGGAGTAAAAAAAACTTCATGGTTAAAAAATTATGTCACAAAATAATTTTAGTAATTATAAGAACTATAATTATGCCAAAATGAGAGTAAAGCAGCATAAAAATTGTTTAATTTGTTTAGAAGACATTTTATAGGGGGTGATAAAGAGCATACTTTACAATAAAATATTTTTGGGTGTAAGAACATATTTTTAAATGGTAAAACATAGAGTAAAATTGTATGTGGTTACTTATTAGATGTTGCTTTGATGAATTTGATGCATGTAAAATATTTTGTGAATAAGTTGTGAAACGGTTTTGAAATTTGACAATAATAATATTTGTATTGATGAGTATTTGGCAAAAGTTTTAATGGGATATAAGTTAGCTTTAAATTATTATAATAATTGTTATCCCTTTTATAATAAAACGGAAGTACACAACATTGTTTTGTAGACTATATAATTTTAATAAGTTGGTTACAAATAGATTATATATTAATTGATAGATTAATTGGTTACTAGTTAAATAGTGGGTGCAACCTTAATTTATTTTTGGAAGATTTTATAACTAGAGCACGTTGTTTCCAAAAATCTTAAAGAAAATATTCTAAAAAATCATTTGATAGGGATATCATCTAACTTACCATATTAATTTCCTTTATTAAATTATTCATCAAATAAAATATTTTGATATCTAATTTAACATATTAATTTGTTAATTATCATTATACTTCACTTCTCATTTTTATATATGAGTCTATTTTGTGAAACAAATAAATTATCATATTATTTATTATAATTAAAAAAATAGTTTTCTTTCCGGATATACCATAAGTTGAATTTTTAAAAACAAATATAAATTGTTCAATCTATAAAATAATCAAGCTTTAGTAATATTATTCTTTAAAAACAATATCTATTGAATTAAAAATTTTACTGAGTAACGGGTCAAAATTTGAATATTTAAATTCAATTTCATATTTTTTTTGTTGAATTTTATAATTTTATATAATATAAGAAACTTTAAATAATTTATTTTGAAATATTTTTAAAATATTGAAACTTGATATTAAAGTTAGAAACTATAAACACTCTAAATTGATTTGTTATAGCAATGTAAATAATATGTCACTATAATATGAAAGAATTTCAATAAACCAAGTATATTAAAACAAAAGGTATAAAAATATATTAAATT
>NW_010921749.1:24068-38928 GCF_000633955.1 Camelina sativa
CTTTAAATAATTTATTTTGAAATATTTTTAAAATATTGAAACTTGATATAAAAGTTAAAAACTATAAACACTCTAAATTGATTTGTTATAGCAATGTAAATAATATGTCACTATAATATGAAAGAATTTCAATAAACCAAGTATATTAAAACAAAAGGTATAAAAATATATTAAATTACTCATAATATAATAACTTGCTTTTTAAAAAGCAAATTTACAAAATTATGTCTTATAATGACATTCAAGTCATGATATAGAATATACATTGTTGAAATAACTTCACATACATAAACTAATACAACATATTAAAATTTTATTTTAAAATATAAAATATACAAAATGTAACATCCGTGAACCAAAATCCTGGTTTGGGAGTTGCATCGGTCGATGCAGATGATGCATCGGTCGATGCAAGGTCGAGTTCCTGCGTTTTGACTTAAGTCAAACGCTGCGTTTTGGGTAAAGGAAAACCCTTAAGCTCATGTTTTGTCTCATTAGGCATGTTTAGCCGCTTTTGAGAGAAACGAAAGAGAAAGAGAAGTGTTCTTGGTGATTCCTGGAGATTTGAGGCTGTTCATGTAGAGATTTGTAGCTGGGATTGTTGTAGGAGCTTCCTAGAAGCGTTTTCTTCTTGTGTTTAGGTTCAGATTCGTCTTGGCAAAGGTAAGTGCAGGACCATGGCTTATCTAAGCTAGAGAACTCTTTAATCTGCTTGTTGTGTGATGTTAGACTTGTTAGATTGTTGCCATGGACGTTAGGAAGCTTTCTTGTGGCTTGGGATCGAGTTTTGTGGTTGTAGGAACGAAGATCCGGCGATAAGCTTCGGGGAAAACACGATGCTCAGCATTGCGTCGGTCGATGCATATCTTGCGTCGGTCGATGCAAGTGCGAGGACGGCGCGCAAAACTCTAGGGTTTTTGTGTTATATCGAGCATGCGTCGGTCGATGTAGACTGGTTGTCGGTCGATACAAGTGTAACTTGCATCGGTCGATGCAGTTTCTGTGTCGGTCGATGCTTCCCCATGTGGTGTCGGTCGATGCATGTTGGTGTCGGTCGATGCAGAGTCCTGGTTTGTTATTTGTTGTTTGTTGATTGTTGTATGATGGTTAGAGATACTCTATTGCTTGTGTGTATAGCCCAGTAGATGGGAGGATTGCCTTACTGAATGTTTATAAAATACTCATGCATTGCAACATGTGTTTGTGGTGCAGATAAAGGCAAAGTGTGATCGTGGAATCAAGGCTATAAAGAGGAGGATGTTCTAGGGACTCGGTTTGATGTTGTCTGGCATTGCTAGGTTGCTAGAGTTTGGTCATTAGAAACATTGCTAGGTTGCTGGTTTCATGTTTCCTGATTATTGGTTATTATTGGATATGGTTTATGTTATGATATTGGTTATTATTGTATATTTATTGATATTGTTATTCCTCTGTTAGTTGTGATTGTGGTTAGGTAGCTAGTGGATATGAGACCACTAGTTGTAGTTTATTTATATATTTACTATTCATGATTTATTAAAAAAAAAAAGAAGGTCGGTCCTTTCACAAAATTTTGTATAAAATAAAATTTACAAAATTTTGTATAAAATAAAAACATTAGAATCATTAACAATATAAAACTTACAAAATATGTGTTTTTTTCAAGCCACCATATTTAGCATATGATTTTATTGCATAATGTTTTTTATCCAAAATTTTTTTAAAAAACAATCACATAAAATTTTTTTTTATATAAAAATTACAATATAAATAAAATAAATTTTAATTCGTGCTCTAGCACGAGTGTTAATCTAGTAATATATTAAAAATATAGAAATATAAATAAATGTATGAAGGTAAATACAAATATTCTCTAACTTAAATTATTTATATATTTACTTTAGGAAATAAAATTTCTTTATATATTTTTAAAAAATTGTTTAAGGTTTAGGATTTATTTTTTTTCAACAATTTTTAAACCCGCATATTGTGCGGGCCCTTATCTAGTATAATATAAACATGAAAAGATAAATAGGATGTTCCTCTATTTTTCATGGTAATTCTGAAGTATATGATATTTTTACTTCAGGACAAGCTTTAATTTGGATACATTTTGCCTATGTACAAAGGTGATCGTCAACTGCTAATGTCTCGGTCTTGAGTTACCACTACTTTTCTTCATTTTGGTGAAAGATATGAAGAAAGACTGAATCAAGTTGAGACTAAATATGAGAAATGTATATTTGTGTCCCTCGGAAGATTATGCGTGGCTTAATCAGCCAAACCAGTTCAAATCATAAACGGCTCGTACTTAGGTAAATAAAGAAGGCATGATAAATAGTTAATTCCAGTTACCAAACTATTCAAAATTAAGCATAGTTTAACGTACGGTTAGACAAACCGAAGTAAGATAAACAAGTTACAATGTATCGAAAGTTAAAAACACCAAAGAGCTTCTTCATCTTCTTCTATCAGTTGTCGTCGTCAGAGAAGGTAGTCTTCTTACCACAGAATCTGATCACGTCGGATTTTTCCTCCTGTTGCTTCAGATTAGGATCTCGTAGAAGGTTGTCTTCATACCTAGAATATATATAAAAAAACCCTTGTGATCTCCCCATGTATACGAAAAACTTCAACCAATGTTCTCTTGATAAAAAAACTCAAAAAAGACAAATAGTAGTTAAAAAGTCCCTTACCAAAGCTTCTCTACAGGGTTGTACCTAATTAACAAAAAATAACAACGTTAATCTTCTGTTGTGACATCAGAACTACAGAAACAAATCTCCATATGGAAAATAAATATTACTTTGGAAGAGGGTATATCTTAGCGACATGAAGAGTTATCTTGCGATTGAACAAAAGTTCACCGTTCTTCTTTTCCAGCGCCTACAGTATAAAAGGTTTAATATTATACAATCGTACTTTTAAAGAGCCACTTGTATATATTTTTCATCCTAACTATACACTAGTACTTTTCAAATGACTTTTTCATCCTTACTAAAAATAACTAGTCTCACCTTTTTTGTTTCATTATCAGAAGCAAACTCAAGAAAGCCATAGCCAGCATGCCGACCATCTTCTTTCATAGCAAGTTGAACATGAACGACTTGTCCAACATCTTTGAAGAAATCGATGCTGTAAAAGTGGAGGGTTAAAATATCAGTCAATGAAATTAATAAAACTTGCTCAGAGAAGGAAAGTGGAAATAGAAGGTGCTACTTACATATCTTGTATATTAGCTCGGAAAGGGAGACGAGCAATAAAGAGCGTGTTTTTCATTACGGCAGGTTCCTGAATTTAACAGCCAAGTGTGTTAGCACGACTCTTAATTAAGGAGAGAAAAGGGATTAAATTGCATTAACAACAAAACGTAGATTCATCTCGTGTTATATATATGGCAACAGTTGTGTTTTTGTTCTGAGCCTGACAAGTATTTTGAAGATAATAAGAAGAGGTACCTCAACAAAATCGAGAGTTTCATCAAGTCCTTCCACTGTCTCCTGTTAAGTGAGTAGCCATTGGAACACATTTTGGAGATAATAATAAGAACACGATGCTTAACTGAACGCCATACATAAACTTGTACATTATTTTAAAAACTAAAACTATACCTTCAGTGAGATTAAATTAGCCTCCTGATCATCAAACTTGTGCGGGAGACTAGGATCAGCAAGTCCTTCCGTTAATGTCTCCTCCTGTTACATACATGAGTAGTAGCCATATTAGAAGACAGCGTAAAGAAGATTGTTCTCAAAAGAACCAGAGGACCATCTAATTAGGTTACCTTCTCGTCGGAATTTTCCTTTTGTTTCTTGAGAACCGGTTTGGTCTCCAAATCATCATCATCTGGCTTTCGCTTACCGGATGATGATGATTTGCTAGCACGGGCGCCCATGGAGAAGATGAAAACAGCGACGGCTTATTTTCTGGTAAGAGTTGAGAGCAGCAAGCAATATTAAAAGATGTCCTTAGGTAAAAGTTATTGAAAACGTAAGAGCTATTGGTACAGAAACTAAATCAACAAGTAATTCAGTCTTTCTTTTGAAACTATTTTCTATCACAAACCTGATCTAGAACCTCTTCAAAACCCTTTAGCCCTCTTTGAATCTATTTCTAAGCTACTCTTCTCAAACTATGAATCTCTGCCTCTCCATAAGGCCAAGCATCTATCTATAAATAGGACGAGCCATACAACAGGCTTTTTTCCTGTTCTAAAACTAATAGGAATTGACAATTTCCTTTTCTTAAAAGAAATAGGAAATTATCTTATCTTCTCTAATTTTTCGTTTTCCCTTGTAATCCTAGAACCTCTTCAAGCTTCTTTTGATTCGAATATAAATCGCCATGACTTAATTCCATATTTTGGCTTCTTACCGTTTGCTCGAATTACTTCTTGTCCTACTTGTAACTAACCGTGTCATATAGTTAATATCTAAAAATAAAAGTCCTGATGATGCACGCACGTGTTTCTTATTTGGGCTTAGAGAAACCCAAATGGTTTACCGTGTAGCCCAAGTTTATCCTAAACACACAATAATCGAGGCAACCAATCCGTCTCAGTTTTCCGACGCCGGCGTCGGACCCTTCCCTCTTTTCTTTTGAGCTCTCGTCTTTGCTACTCCTCCGGCTTTGTTGAACCACTCTTAGCCGTGCTTTCCCTTTCCGACCACTATAGCTTCAGCGTAAGCTCAGATATAAAATTGGTAAGAACACATAAGGGGTTCTTACCAATTTTTTTCTATTTAAATTTTGGATTTGTCAATCTATGAAGGTTCTTAAGAATTTTTTTTTTGAAAACAATTGATGTAATTGGTGTTTGAAGAGTTGATAATCACATCAAAAACAATAACTTGTCAAATGAAAAACAGAGTTTCATGATCTTACACATATTTTGATTCGAGTGACTATAAAACAGAGTTTCAAGACAGATTTGGTGTTTTGAGTGTTGACAAACACATTGAAGACAGAGATTTGGTGTCTTGTCTTCTACTTAGTCTATACAAGTGTTTAGGTGAGTATACAAGTTTTTCATACGAAGCTACTATAAGTGAAAAACCTCACAAGTATCACGGAAAAAAGGATACCTTGAATACCTGGAAGAGAGGAACACCTGTTCTTTGACTCTAAAGTATGTCCATCGTCTATGTGACAGCACAAGCCAATAGATATCATATGACTCTGCAAGCAAACTCCTCTTGCAAGTCACTGTCTCCATCTATTTCTTGATATAAGTTCTCATCTCACAGCCATTAAAAATCAGAACTTTAATTCTCGACTTAGAAAGGGTAGAAAAGAAAATACAAACTAAACAAATACCCAAATTCCTAAACAGAAACTAAGCAAACCCCTTTGTAACTCAAAAGGGAGCAGAAACTAATATATATGACGACTCTCCTCACTCTTATCTCATTGACAAAACTAACAAAACTGTCAAAACATCTAAGAATAATCATTCTCATAACTAAACAAAAATAACAAGTTAAGGTAAGTATAGCTCTAAGTAATTACAAGCTCAAAATAAACTGATTCAGCTACTTAATAGCTACTCTGTCGCTACACTGACTTCAACTTGGACCAATTTTAAAAGTAAAACAAAGCAAAACCCAAAGAGCAAAAAAATACTGAAGGTAAGCTCACCAGATCGGGATATAAACTGATAAGAACCGAGTACGCAAACTCTTATTTCTTATTGTCGATCAAGGTACAAACCCAAGGAGATGGCTAACACATCATCTTTGTTAGCTCACCATCCACCATTCTCACGCAGGAGAAGCTTCTACATCAATCAACATAGAGATCCCTTTATGTAGATTTTGATATCAAACCCACTTGTTTTCTTAACATTCACGACTTGGGTATTTATACACGAGCCTCCTTGAATAGGATAAGCTCCAAGATACTAAACTATCAGACTACATGTCCTTATCAAAATACAAAGATAAGTTATGAACATTATACGATCTTATCCGCAATACTCCCCCTCACGTTGGAGTGTGAAGATCCTGAACGCCCAACTTGGACATAAGGTAATGAAACTGATCGCGACAAAGAGCCTTCGTAAAGATGTCCGCTAGCTGTTCAGTGGTACGAACATGTTGAGTAGTAATAATGCCATCACGAACTGCATCACGAACAGCATGACAATCATTCTCGATATGCTTAGCAAGCTCACGGAAGAATGGATTAGAGGCGGTATGAATGGCTGCCTTGCTGTCACAGAACAAACGTGTAGGCGCAGCGCGGTTGATACCAAAACCCTTGAGTAACTTATGCAGTCATTTAATCTCCTTAAGTGCAAATGACATAGCCCGATATTCGGCCTCGGCAGAAGAGTGTGAAACCTTATCCTGCTTCTTTGCCTTCCAAGAAATGGGCGAACCACCAAGTAACACAACGTAAGCACTTAAAGAATGTCGAGTGTTCGGGCAGGAACTCCGATCCAAATAGCAATAAACATCGAGGGACAGATCCGTGTCCGCCTTAAGAATAATATCCTGACCAGGGGAGCCCTTAAGAAACCGAACAACCCACAATGCAGCCTCTAAATGACCCTCCCTTGGAGTCTTCATGAACTGGGACAAAACGTGTACGGAAAAACACAGCTCTGGCCGAGTGTGAAGGAGATACAACAAACGACCCACCAGACGACGATAAAGCTTAGGATCCAAAGGCAAAGGACCATCATCAGAAGCGAGATGATGATTTTGTTCAAGTGGAGTGTAAGCCGGACGAGAACCGAGATTACCAGTGTCAGCAACGATGTCGAGGGCATATTTGCGTTGTGTCAAGAAGATGCCGTCAGGTCCACGACTTACTTTGATACCAAGAAAATATTTTAGCTTACCCAAGTCCTTCATAGCAAAACAACGACCAATATACTCTTTGAACTTTGCAAGCATATAACCATCATTGCCACAAATGATAAGGTCATCAACATAGATCAACACTCTCAATTCAATATTCTTGTTGGAATAAGAAAAGAAAGAGTAATCATCATAGGACTGAACGAAACCAAACTTGAGGAGAGAATCAGACAACTTTTTAAACCAGCAACGTGGTGACTGTTTTAAACCATAAATAGACTTACGAAGGCGACAAACTTTGCCAGGATTAGAGTGCCGAAAGCCAGGAGGAAGCTGCATATAGACCTCCTCTTCAAGATCACCATGAAGAAAAGCGTTATGAACATCCATCTGATAAACCTCCCATTGATTAGCAGCCACAAGGCGAAGGAGGGTACGAATTGTCGTCATACGAACAACAGGTGCAAAATTTTCCCTGTAATCCTCCCCTTCAACCTTATTATTGCCAAGAGCAACAAGGCGAGCCTTGTGACGTTCCAACGTACCATCGGCATTATACTTTGTTTTGAAGACCCATTGACAGCCAATCGCAACTTTGTTGGGAGGCAAGTCACACACATCCCAAGTGCGAAGGAGTTCCAAAGCATCGACCTCCTTAAACATGGCATTGTTCCAAACCTTAATTCTAACAGCCTCCTTAAAACTTTTAGGCTCTGTATTAGCGGTGATAACTGCCAAGTAAGCACGATGGCTTGGAGAAAAATTTGCATCAGAGACAAAAGCTGTGAGGGGATATGGTGACGTACCTTGGACCGATGTCGAAGACTATGTTGGTGATCGGGACGAACGTGATTTGTCGATGGTGTGTATTCAGCATTGTAGAGTACATAATCTTGTAACCTCACAGAGGGCTGAGTAGTACGAGTACTCTTACGTTGTTTTGGTGGAGAAACAGGAACCAACTGGTCAACAGGAACAATCGCCGAAACAGAGTTAGGAGCAGAAACAGAGTCAGAACTCGAACTCGTAGGAGAAACAGATACTGCAGGAGACAGAACTGCATTCAGAGAAGAATTTTTAGTACCCAAAGAATCATGGACAGGTTCTGATGGAACAGAGGAAACACCAACTGTATTATCAATAGGAGGAACCGATGGTGCCGCAGAATCTAAACCATCAGCAGGTAACACTTCTCCTTGTTCGTTATCTGGATTAGCAGAAAGATTATCAATGGAACTCCCCCTGACTAACGAAGTCGGAAACAACCAATGATCATCACTAAAGATATCAGGAGACACAGACACCGGAGAAGAGACATGTGATGTTGCAAAAGGAAACACGTTCTCTTGAAAAACAACATCTCATGACACCAAAAAATCATTCCGCTCAATATCAAAGACTCTCCAACCCTTTTTACCAAAAGGATAACCAACAAAAACGCACAACCTACTACGCTGTCCAAACTTGTCCTTATCACGTGTTATACGATGAACATAGCAAGCTGAACCAAATACACGAAGTTGATCATAGTCCGGCTTACTGTTATGGAGGACCTCATATGGAGAACGACTAGAATGAATAGAAGACGGAGTGCGATTTATCAAATACGCAGCCGTTAAAACTGCTTCACCCCAAAGTTTAATCGGTAGACTTGCTTGAAATAACAGAGCCCGAGCAACATTAAGGATATGGCGATGCTTGCGTTCGACACGACCGTTCTGCTGAGGTGTCCCCACACAAGATGTTTGGTGAATGATACCATTTTCACAGAAATAGTAAGCAAGACACATAAACTCTGTGCCATTGTCGGTACGGACTGTCTTAACAGTTTTACCAAACTGTCGTTCAGTGTACTTCAAGAAGTTAGTGAGAACACCACGAACCTCTGATTTTTCGAGCAAGAGATAAGTCCACACTGCTCTCGAAAAATCATCAACAATTGTTAAAAAGTACACAACACCACAAGAGGATGGAACACGGTATGGTCCCCAAACATCACAATGAATCATTGAAAAACAATCTTGAGTTTTATTAAAACTATTGGGAAACACTTCTCTTGTCTGTTTAGCTCAAAAACACACGTCACAAGACGTAGAACTAACAGTAGAGGAAACACGGTTGAATTGAGGTAAAGCTGAAAGAACAGAAAAACTCGGATGACCTAAATGCCTATGCCACAAAGCTTGATCAGGGACCCCTTTAGCCATGTGAATCTTTGCAGTAGCGACATCCATCAAGTAATACACACCATCATGCTCTTCACCGCTTCCAATCAAAGTCTTCGAGAAACGGTCATGTAGAAAACAAATTGTGTCAGTAACCGTAGCAAGACACTTTGTTTGTTTCAGAATTTTAGAAACAGAGATCAAGGTGCAGTTTAACGACGGCACAAAGAGAACATTAGTCAACTTGACATTGTTTGAAAGTGGGAAAACGCCCACACTAACAGCAAAGGCTTGACTGCCATCAGGAAATCCCACCGGACTATGTTGGATAGGTACTACATCGGTTAAAAAGGATAGCGTCCCAGTTATATGATGAGACGCCCCTGTATCCAAGATGACATCGCCAAGGTTAAGCTTACCATACAATTTATCGGAAACCGCAGGACTTGAATGGCCATTGATGGACTTGTCTTGGAGAAGCTGAGTCAAGGCGCGCAAGTGATCTTGAGTGAATTCTGGGAAAACAAGGAGTTGGAGCTTGTTGCGTGAGCAGCAACAACCTGACCACGTCCACGACCACCACTTGCAGGACCATAACCACGACCACGTCTTCCTCGACCACCTGAACCACGACCACTGTTACTCTTCTCGTTCCGTTCTGTCCACCAGCCCGGAAAACCAACAAGTTGCCAACATTCGCGCTTCTCATGACCGGTATGCCCACAATGAGAACATGACAAACGACCCTTGCTTAAGAGAGAGTCTGGTCTGTTTCCACCAGAAACATCGGTACGGGCAAGAAAACCCACTGCCTCGTCCTTTTGTTCAAGAACACGAACAGAAGACAACCTATGTTCTTCACGTATCACTCTGCTATAAATTTCACCAAGGGAAGGGAGAGGATCCATAGCGACAAGGGTAGTACAAAGACCACCATATCTGGATTCATCAAGGCCTAACACAAAATGATGAATCTTTTCTTCTTCCCTTTCTTTCGTAGGTGCAGAGATTGCTCCATAGGTGCACAAGCCACAAGATCACACTGTGATCGGCTTGTAAAGTTGAAATTCCTCCCACAGCGAACACAATCTGCCATAATAATCTATGACAGACTGTCCTTCTTGACGACACGAGGTGAGTTGGGCTCTAAGCTGATGAACACGCACCTTGTTTTCCACTGAGAAATGTTGCTTCAAGTCGGTCCACAGCTGATGAGAATTAGCGATGAAAGTGACAGTAGATCTCACCTTTGGCTCAATAGAGGTTCGTATCCACCCAACAATCATCGAGTTTACCGTCAACCAATTCTCAAAGTTGGGATCATCACGAGCTGGTTGCAGAATTGCTCCATTGATGAAACCAGTTTTCCGTTTGGCTTGGAGAGCATTAAGCATCTTTGTTGCCCACTCATTGTAGTTACAGCCGGTTAACAGAACAGACGAGATCATAGCCCTTGGGTTGTCGGAACTAGACAAAGTATACGGGGACACCACCGGTGTTTTTGATTGCTGTACCACAGTTCCAGATTTGGGTGCGGAAGCACTGCTTTCTTCTTCGTTGACCATTGTAACTTTTCACGCAAGATACTGTTAAGCAAGAACAAGAGAAAGAACGAAAAAGAAAAGAAATTAAGTGTTGTTTTAAACAGATCTTAGCTCTGATACCATGTAGATTTTGATATCAAACCAACTTGTTTTATTAACATTCACGACTTGGGTATTTATACACGAGCCTCCTTGAATAGGATAAGCTCCAAGATACTAAACTATCGGACTACATGTCCTTATCAAAATACAAAGATAGAATCTACTTATACGATTATACGATCTTATACGCAATACTTTACAATGATAGAATCTATTTATACTAAGAAAGAGTTTGTTGCAGATATTTTGATAACTCAAAATATCTTCTTCTTCTTCAAGTAAGCTCCTCACATGCTCCTCACATGTTCTCTTTAGTCTCATATAGACTATGAGCTTATCATAAACGTAGACATAAATATATCTCTTGCAAACGAAGGTCGAATTTGCAAACGATCACACCGATCTGGAAAGGTTACAACTCTGCCCACTGATATGCTCAAATTTAACCCTGAGCTACTCTCTCAAATTAAGAGATCACTATAATACTTAGGGGTCGAATTCCACAAGGACTCAAGACTACACAATAAATTATAGAGTTTTTCAATTATGCTAAACAGATTAAATTGAATTAAAATAAACAATGCAAAATATTAAATAAAAGCTGTGAAAATTCAGAAGATCAAAAAGCTAGGCCTAGGAAATTTCTCAGGAAATTATGAAATATTAAATCAGGAAATAAATAGTATTCAAGCAATTAAGAACAAATCTAGAACTCTAAACACTTTTGTAAATTAAATCAGTTCTCACTGCAAATAATATTCAAATTTAAAACCAGAAAATCCAAATCTCTTTGCAAAATTCTAGGTTAAAAATCAGCTTTAAAAACAAGTTTAGATTGTTCATAAAATTATTAAATCAAATCTCTTTGCAAGAAATAATTTTGCTCATCAAAAGGTTTTATCAGGAAAATCAATTATATTCTCATATCAATTTATTTTTCTAAAGTATTAATTCTAGGTGATCAAACAAGAATTAATATGAAGAACAACCTAAGATGAAGATCTAGATAGATAAAAGATCCTAAATAAACAGATCTAATAATTCATAAAATCCCTGTGAAAAAACCCTGAACCTAACAAGCAAACTACTCAGACATAATCAATGAAGAACAAGACATGATTCTGAATAATAAGCAATAGATATTAAAAGAGTAAGAAGGAGTTCAAGAAATTCTTCTCTACAAAGCAGATCTCTCTCTCCAAAGCTCTCAAAATCTCACAGGGTTGCAGAAATATAAAACTTGCTAGAATACAACTTAATGGTTTGGAAAACCTAAAAATACTATTTATATGTCCTAAACCCTAAACCCTAAACCTTCAAAGACTCCAAAACATCCTAGAAACACATCAAAAGACACTAAAAGACTCCTTATATCATGGCTAAAAACTACAAAAACCATGATATATCAACTCCCCCAGACTTAGCCTTTGCTTGCCCTCAAGCAAAACATAAGCTTAGACATGTGAAAGAGGTTTGAAAACTGGGAACTCACTCAACTGCATAATGATTCTTTATTTGCACTCTTCATTTACCTGACTCAAGAATTTACTACTTATATTTAACCATGATAAGCATCAACATTCCTTACTCAAATCCCACAATCCTTTGAAATCTCTGAAATCTCCATTGTCATCTCATTAGTCAATATTAAAGCANTCAAAAGGTTTTATCAGGAAAATCAATTATATTCTCATATCAATTTATTTTTCTAAAGTATTAATTCTAGGTGATCAAACAAGAATTAATATGAAGAACAACCTAAGATGAAGATCTAGATAGATAAAAGATCCTAAATAAACAGATCTAATAATTCATAAAATCCCTGTGAAAAAACCCTGAACCTAACAAGCAAACTACTCAGACATAATCAATGAAGAACAAGACATGATTCTGAATAATAAGCAATAGATATTAAAAGAGTAAGAAGGAGTTCAAGAAATTCTTCTCTACAAAGCAGATCTCTCTCTCCAAAGCTCTCAAAATCTCACAGGGTTGCAGAAATATAAAACTTGCTAGAATACAACTTAATGGTTTGGAAAACCTAAAAATACTATTTATATGTCCTAAACCCTAAACCCTAAACCTTCAAAGACTCCAAAACATCCTAGAAACACATCAAAAGACACTAAAAGACTCCTTATATCATGGCTAAAAACTACAAAAACCATGATATATCAACTCCCCCAGACTTAGCCTTTGCTTGCCCTCAAGCAAAACATAAGCTTAGACATGTGAAAGAGGTTTGAAAACTGGGAACTCACTCAACTGCATAATGATTCTTTATTTGCACTCTTCATTTACCTGACTCAAGAATTTACTACTTATATTTAACCATGATAAGCATCAACATTCCTTACTCAAATCCCACAATCCTTTGAAATCTCTGAAATCTCCATTGTCATCTCATTAGTCAATATTAAAGCAAGTACAGGTGAGTTCTTACCTTGGTGTATCAATCAGTGGCATATGGACTCTCTTCAGACCAAGACATTCTTCATACATCTCCTTTCCTCCCCCTTTTCTTACTTCCAATTTTTTTTTTTTTAAATCAAAAGTGTAAGCGAATACCGGGGTCATCGGTAATTTACCTATCCCTTGCTTCCAAACTTTGTGTGATCATTTGACTCAAGAGTAGAATAATGAGGTCATAGATAATTTACCTACATCTCTAAACTGATCAAAATCATCTCATCTTTTATGTTTTTTTTTTTTTAAGTACTGATGGGAAGAGAGAGGGGAGACATACTTTGAAAAATTGCACTGTCTTGTATGGCCCGAAGAAAAAATCTAGTCCACTGATTTCCAACCCCAAAGTAAGAGATTAAGTCCGGTAAAAATCCTGATAAAGGTTGAGACAACGTTAGATCAATCAGATATCCATTGAATAAGGGCTTTCAGGATTGTTGATAAGGCTCATAGTCTTTCTAAGCTTCAATTCTGAGATCAAGCATAAACAAATAATCATTAGAGTGTTAGCCAAATAAGAGAAATCACTAGTCAAGATCATAATTCCCAAAGACAAAAAGAAAAATTTTGAAAAATTTGACTCAAACTTTATGGTTTTGACTGACACAACTGAAATTCAAAAACAAAAACATAGTTAGTAACTAACCTCCCCCAGACTTAAACAACACTGTCCCCAGTGTTATCAAGTAAGAGGAAAGCAAAAAGAAACAAAAATATAGTGAAAATTGTAATGAAAAGATTAACATAAATCGGGTTACCCACTGTGAGAACTGGTGTCGACCGATGCCATATAGGTGTCGATCGACACCCTCTGCGAACAGAGACACGGTCGAGAAATCTTTAGTCAGTTACAGTTGGATTGTGTTGAGCAGTCAATCCTTGGATGATATTTCTGCTAAGAAGCACTCAAACACAAGTTAAAAGCAACATGATAGATAGATAGTTCATAATTTTATACAAATCCAAATATAAACTGACTCAATGCAAAAACAAAAATGACTCAAAAGGAAAAGAAAAACCTAAAAGTGGGTTGCCTCCCACTAAGCGCTTGTTTTCAGTCATTAGCTTGACTTTGCTAGAGCTCAGGCATCCGGTGGTTCAGAACGTGGCAGTGAATGCCTCTGAGTGAATGACCTCTTCATCCAAGGTGGTGTATAAGCTTTAGGTGCATGACGCTTGCCAAGTATGCGAGGAACAGGGCCAGGGTGGGATTTAGGGATGGGAGAGTTTCTTTTAAGCCCTGCAAAATCATCAACAGAAGAAACAAGCGCTCTACGATAATCTCGTGGCTTGGTTAACTGCAAAACAGTTTTTGTATCTTTGAAGGTCTTATTGATGATAAGAGGAAGTTTAGGTAAGGAAGATGCATACCTTTGCCTTACCTGAGGACTCTGGAGTGTGGAGTGGTGACTCTTCTGTTTGGGAACAGGTTTCTGACTTGGAGCATCAGTCTTGGAGTTGTTCTGTCTCGGTCGTGGAGGGGTGTCGATCGACACAGTGGTAGTGTCGATCGACACTGAGCCTGATGCTCGAGTTGCAGCAACCTTCTCAACAGAAAAAGTCTGTCCATCAATAGTAGGAGCCCTCCTCAGCTTATCCATCTTAAAATTCATACTCAATCCATCCACATTCAGTGTTATGTGTCCCTTCTGCACATCTATGATGGCACCAGCTGTAGCCAAGAAAGATCTTCCTAAGATGAGAGGATCTTTAGGCTCTTGATCATACTTCAGCACCACAAAGTCAGTGGGAATCATGAAGTTGCCAACCTTAACTGGAATATCCTCTAAAACACCTTCAG